>NC_090725.1:309479988-309482488 GCF_036898095.1 Palaemon carinicauda | reverse complement strand
TGTCCATCGCTTTTACAAAGTTTTTCATGAGCACCAGTTTGATGCGCAAAGGTGGTAGCAAAACCTTGTTTGCTTTAATGAGAGGTGGATGTTGAACATTTTTCATTCCAGGCTCCAATGATTGACGAGGTGGCCACTCTTTTCTTATATAGTGGGAATCTCTTGCCCAGCTGTCCCATTCACACAGAAAGCAGCAGTCTTTGGTGTATCCACCCTGCAACCCTGCCACAATAGCAACAACTTTTAAATCACCACAGAACTGCCACTGATGTTCATCATATTTTATGCACTGCAACATATGCTTTATATTCTCATAAGTTTCTTTGATGAGAGGGTGCATAGCCCACAGGAACTGATGGTTTACTATTGCCGTTATGCAACAAAACACCTTTCAGGCTTGTTTTTGATGAATCTATGAACAGCCTCCACTGTCTGTGTTCATATTTGATGCCTAGTGCTTCCATCAGACCATTAATATTGTTGCATGCCACTAAATCACCTTCCATTACGAAGAAATCTTTGAAGTGCTCCTGACGGTTCCGAAATTTTGAAATGTTCACGTCAGGTGCTAAGAGATTCCACTGTTGAAGACAAGAGCCTAGCAACTCTGCCTTATTCTTGGGTAGTTGCAGATCCCTGGCAAGGTCATGGAGTTCCTCATGTGTTATGAGATGTGGCCTAGAGGACTGTGCTTCATCAAAATTAGGGTCACTCTGTAATCCAGCATTGCCATCTTCCCCTGCTTCCTCCTCACCACTTTCCTCGTCTGATTCGAAAGATACTGAACTTGGTGCATCAGGAACAGGTAGACCTTCTCCATGTGGAATTGGGCGAATAGCTGATGGAATGTTTGGATATTCAGTGGACTCCTTTTTCTTCTTTGACAAGCCCTTTTGTATAGGAGGTACCATGCAGAAATAACAATTGTTGGTATGGTCTCTGGGCTCCCTCCACGTCATTGACACAGCAAAAGGCATTCCTTTCCTCTTTCTGTTCAACCATTGGCGAAGGTTTGTAGCACAAGTGTTGCAGCATATGTGAGGAGCCCAGTTCTTATCCTGGTCACCAATCTTGCATCCAAGATATAGGTGATATGCCTTTCTAACCAGCGCAGTCATACGTCGCTTCTGTGATGCAAAGGTCACCCCACCACAAATGTAGCAGAAGTTGTCTGCCCTATTCACACAAATGTAAGCTTGCACAGCACAAACACCTTCTGTGACTGATGAAACAATACTGAGGGCAGAGAGACTGTGAGCGTAGTGAGTAATATTCACATCCGCCAGCCTGTAGAAACCTGTTGAGACATGTAGGCGTATCACTAAAAGTAGAGCTACCAAACAATTTTAACCATGATATTTGATACCAGCAACCTAAAATTATATGGAAAATGCAACTTTGGTCTCCGAAGCATTTTGGTTGTTGACCAGTGTAATCTACTACATTTTATTTTATCTGTTTGACTGTATTTAATCTTATCTCTAATATTCTATGATTACTCTTTACCCTTTAAAGTTTTGAGTAAGAAAATTATAATAATAATGATAATAATATACAGTATATCAGCTGATGCAATTAAAGACCATTTCTTCTCTGATTTAGGCATATTTATGTTCCTTAATCAGCGTAGAAAGTAATTTTGCACAAAATCCCAAACTATCAGTATATATAAAAAATAATTCGAGCCACTCAATTGCCGAAACAAATGGGTCCTAACGAACCGTTTTGGGTCCTTGGAAGACTGAGGAAAACTTTAAGTAATACGATCGCTTGAAATACGAGAGAAGGCTGCACAACGCGTCGGGGAAGATTAAACCAATAAAACTTTCTCACCAATTACGCACCAGTTCTATCACAAAAATATCGCTGTGAAATATTTTGGATTTGGATTTATCGCTCGGCAGGGTTGCCATTTTTTTTAAGTGAGAAAAGGACAACTTCTGATCAACTGCAGCTTTAAAAGGTCAACCCATTATTTAAGAAATGCCAAAAGTATAGCATTTAAGGCCAACCTTTTTTTCATGATATTGCTATAGGCTAACCAATTTTCAAAAAAGACCAAATTTTGAAGTTTTTAGCATGAAAAAGGCCAACCTGGCAACCCTGAAGCGACTCTACAATACTACTGTTGTTGAACTATTTAGTATTCTCTCAATCTGGTACTTTTTTCATTAAGTCCTCTAGGAAGGGAGTGCTATGTCCTTCCTATATTTTCCACTTTTTTTATAGATGTGGGGCTTTTAATGTTTCGGGGGTAAGCTAATAATATTCAATTTCTTATCGACCCTTTGCTCGGCCTTGACCTTGGCCCTTGACCTAGGACTTTAAAAATTGTATCCCTTCCACGTCTAAATATAGCAATTAATCCCTGAAAGTTTCACTAGTCTATGAGTAAATTTGTGACCTCCGCAACGGCAGCTTATTTCTCGACCTTTTGCTCAACCTTGACCTTGACCTTTGACCCAGGAAGCTCAAAGTTTGATCCCCTTGACGTCTCAAC
>NC_090725.1:309472488-309474988 GCF_036898095.1 Palaemon carinicauda | reverse complement strand
CTCTGAGTGTGCTAATATAAGCCTGACTTTATACTTTCTAAGTGCGCTAATATGTAAGCTTGCCTTTATACTTTCCGAGTGCGCTAATGTATAAACATTACTTTATACTTTCTGAGTGCGATAATTTATATATCTTACTTTATACTTGCTGAGTGCGATAATATATAAATCTTACTTTATACTTTCTGATTGTGATGATATGTAAATCGTACTTTATACTTGGTGAGTGCGATAATATATAAATCTTACTTTATACTTTCCAAGTGCAGTAATATATACATATTACTTTAGACTTTCTGAGTTTGCTAATATATAAGCGTTATTTTTTACTTCCCGAGTGCGGTAATATATAAGCCTTACTTTATAATTTCTTAGTGCGCTGATATATAACCATTACTTTATACTTTGTGAATTTGCTATTATGTAAGCCTTACTTTATACTTTCTGAGTGCGCTGATATATAACCATTACTTTATACTTTGTGAATTTACTATTATACAAGCCTTACTTTATACTTTCTGAGAGCACTAACATTACTTTATACTTTCTGAGTGCGCTAATATATAAACCTTACTTTATGCTTTCTGAGTGCGCTAGTATTTAAGCCTTACCTTATACTTTCTAAGTGCACTAATATATAAACCTTACTTTAAGCTTTTGGGTGCACTAGTATATACGCCTTACTTTATACTTTCTGAGAGCGCTAATATATACGCCCTACTTTATACTTTCTGAGTGTGGAAACCTTTACGTGGGGGAAAGGTTTGTCTATAGCCATGTTCAGCAAAGTTGTACAAGTCAGGGCCACCCATACTAAGTCTTCCATCATCACCAATCCGCAGTGGCCAGTGTGGTGTTGAAAATTGCCAAACCCCAGACTTGTCCAAAACATGTCTGAGGCATTTGTCCTGCAGTGGACTAGAAACGGCTGCTTTTGTTGTGGTCGTTGTTATATTATTGCTATTATGAAGAGATATGTAGTATGTATATTCGGCTATCCTCTCTCTTACTAACATGATTGGGTTATTGCTTATAAAAATATTTGGATAGTAGCACTAATTCCGTTACATATGGATTATAATACAGTGAAAATAAAAATGTAGGTAGGAATGGAGTAATAGACTACGTAACATATTTTCATTTTCTTCATATCGCGAGGGAATTCATAAACAAATGAACAGCGCATTTTACCGCGTTCTCTCTCGCTTTGAAATCACTAATGAACGAAAGTTATGATCTGTCTTGTATGATAACAGATAACCAATATTAGAGGTTTTGAACTTTTGCCTTTGAGGGAGTATGTTCTGTGACTTTCTGCAAAACACGGAGACCAATTGCTTTTGAAACATTTCAACCTCTTCCTAGTCAGTTTCAGTGAAACATTTACACGCTCTCTCTCTCTCTCTCTCTCTCTCTCTCTCTCTCTCTCTCTCTCTCTCTCTCTCTCTCTCTCTCTCTCTCTCTCTCTCTCTTTATATATATATATATATATATATATATATATATATATATATATATATGTATGCATGTATAAAGTTAGCTGGGAAGAAGAGGCAAAATACTTAGAAAAGAGGAAATCTCTCTCTCTCTCTCTCTCTCTCTCTCTCTCTCTCTCTCTCTCTCTCTCTCTCACACACACACACACACACACACGCTGACAAGTGAATTGGAAAGGAGAGGCTAAACAGTTAGAAAAGAAGAAAGAATGCCAAAATGGTGCAATACATGTAAGATATGGTATTCCATTACTAATCCTCAACAATTGATCAGAAAATGCGATGCCTGTCATGTTCCAACACACCCTACATGTGCTGAAATACAGCAAAAAATAAAAAATAATTTAGTCGAGACTGAATCTGCAAATACAAGAAGAGGAAGAAGAAGAAGAAGAAGAAGCTTTTTTTTCTTGCCCAACGAATTCTGTTTTTGGTCGATCAAAACGATTACCATATTTTCCATCAAGTTTCATATCACATTTTTGGAATATCTTTTATGTTCACTGCCAGTATTTTTTAGCGTTTAATCACCTCCACTGCCAAACTAAAAATATCTATCAGATTTTTTTTTAATTTCATGGAAAACTGAAAGTAACAATTAAAGATCCTTTCATAAACGTGGGATATATTTTAGTGTTACCAGGTTTGCATTTTGTCCAATATATTGCATAATTCAGAAACCTATTTTACTGTGGACAATTTTTCATTAATATAGTTTGCTGTGATTCATAGCCGTAAAGGATATTAGTGAAAAAACAAAAAAAATTTGTGATCAAGGATTATGTAAAAAATAATATCGATTCGTGGACAAATGCAAAGATACCATTATTATTATTATTATTATTATTATTATTATTATTATTATTATTATTATTATCTAAGCTACAGCCTTATTTGGAAAAGCAGGATGTTTTTAGCCCAAATATTCCTACGGGGAAAAATAGCCCAGTGAGGAAAGAATATAAAGAAATAAATAAACTATCGGAGAAGTGCTGAACAATTAG
>NC_090725.1:309464988-309467488 GCF_036898095.1 Palaemon carinicauda | reverse complement strand
AGGGAGGCATTACCTTGCAATTTTGTACCAAAAAGTGGGGAATTTGTGTTATTGGCTGGTTTTCCTGATACGGTAAAATCGTATGCCATGGAAAATTTTAATTTAATCTGCCCTTCCTTTGCAGGGAATTTGAAATTGGCCATCGTTGATAAATTTCCGGTTAAAAATGTTGATGTTGTGATAGGGAATGATGTTGCTCTGAAGAATAATACTTGTCCCATACTGATAAACCTTGATAGTGAAGTAGCAGCAGTTACTCGTTCTAGTGCTAAAGTTGTTGACGCTGCAGAGTCAACAATTGATCTAGATTTAAGTAGTTTAGAACGTAGTGATAGCGTAGTTGTAGATCTTGGGATTTTGAAGGACAAACTGAATTGGACTATTGAAGAGCTAATCAAAGCTCAGAAAAAGGATTTTCGGGATCTCCCTATTGAGTCAGGTGAGGTGACTAATATAACCGGTCCCAAATTTAAAATAATTAATAATATTTTATATAGGTTGACTAGGCCTATGGAGGCTGATAACTTTGATTATGAAATTTTGAAAAAGATAATGGTTCCATTTGTTTACAGGAATGAGTTGATATCATTGGCGCATGAAAGTGGTTTGGCCGGACATTTTGGCATTCATAAGACTTCTGGCAAGTTGTTAATGAATTATTATTGGCCGAAGTTGAAGGCTGACGTAAAGAAGTTTGTCAATAGCTGTGATGTTTGTCAGAAGGTCGGTAAACCTAATCAGCTTATTCCAAAAGCGCCTCTATGTCCTATTCCAGTGGTTTCCGAACCTTTCACGGAGGTCATTATTGATATTGTTGGACCATTACCAAGGACTCGTAGTGGAAATGAATATATTTTGACTATCATGGATAGGATGTCTCGATATCCCGAGGCAATACCACTACGTACGATAAAAAGTGTTAAAATTGTAGATGTACTAATTGACTTTTTTACCAGGTTTGGGATGCCTAAAATTATTCAATCGGATTGTGGTTCTAATTTTGTTAGCAGGTATTTCAGAGATAAAATGGCAGAGTTAAATATAAAACATGTGACCTCTTCTCCATATCATCCAGAAAGTCAGGGAGCTCTGGAGAGATTTCATCAAACCCTGAAATCGATGGTAAAGAAATATTGTTTGATTAATGGTTCTGAATGGGATAAGGAATTACCTTATTTGCTGTTCGCTTTTCGTTCTGTCCCAAGTCAGTCTTTAGGTTTTTCGCCTTTCAACCTTGTGTTTGGCCATTGTGTTCGAGGTCCTCTTGATGTTGTTCGAGAGTCCTGGGAGGGAGACGTCCCTGAGATCAATTTATTAGATTGTGTCTAATCTAGGTGATAAGTTAACAAAGGCTTGGAAATTTGCAGGTGAAAATTTATTGTGTAGCCAAAAAAGAATGAAGTACTTTTTTGACAGAAGGTCTAAAGCACGTGACTTTGCGGTAGGCGACAAAGTTTTGGTTTTGTTACCCATTCCTGGAAAACCATTGAAAGCATCTTTTTCAGGTCCTTGGAAAATTCTGAAAAAAATTAGTGAAGTTAATTATTTAGTAGAGACTCCCGAGAGAAGGAAACCTTTTCAGCTTTGTCACATAAATATGTTGAAGGCTTATGTAGAACGGGAGAAAGTCATTCCCGTGGCAACCATAGGGAATGCTGTAGTTTCCGAGAACGATAAACTTTTTTCTTTTTCAGAGGGTGAAAGTATTGATGATAATTGTTTTAATGGAAGTGAATGGCGTTCAGATAATAAGAATTCTTTGAAACATTTTTCTGGTATGGTTTCTCATTTAAGTAATGAAGAACAAAAGTCTTTAAAGAAATTGGTATTTAATTATAATGAATTATTTTCGGATGTACCGGGAAGGACTAATGTCCTTGAACATGACGTGGACGTAGGTAGTGCCACTCCTGTGAAACGAGCGCCCTACAGGTTGAATCCCTTTAAAAATGAGGTTGTAGCGAAGGAAGTTGATTATATGCTAAAACATGACCTAATTGAACCTAGTCAAAGTCCTTGGTCATCACCTGTTGTATTGGTAAAGAAACCCGACGGTAATTTCAGGTTATGTTTTGATTACCGTAAATTGAATGAAGTGTCTAAGTCTGATTGTTACCCATTACCACGAATTGAGGATTGTATTGATCGTATGGGTAAGGCCAAGTACATTAGTAAATTCGATTTGCTGAATGGTTATTGGCAGGTTCCTCTTTCGGAGCGGGCAAGGGCCCTGTCCGCTTTCGTAACACCCCAGGGACTATTTCAATGTAAAGTGATGCCGTTTGGTATGAAGAACGCGGCTGCCACCTTTCAGAGGTTAATGAATACTTTAGTCTATGGTTTAGAGGGGTGTGTAGTTTATATTGATGATATTGTTATTTATAGTAATGATTTGGAAACTCATTTAAAACGTATTAGGGCACTGTTTGAGGTTTTGAAGAAAGCAGGTTTAGTAATTAATTTAAAGAAAAGTGAATTCGCAAAGGCGAGGGTCGTATAT
>NC_090725.1:309444988-309449988 GCF_036898095.1 Palaemon carinicauda | reverse complement strand
TCTTTAAAACAGCTACTTTTGGGTAGTTGTGGTGAACATGTTTATGCTTGTCTGAAATTGACGCTTTGGCAACTCATAGAGACACTCCTCTGCTCTTAGAATCAGCCAATCAGAAGCCTCCTGTCCTTCTCGCCAAGTCTGTAGCTCCTTCCAAAGACACCTCACTTGTGCTCAAGTCGGAAAAGTGACAAAACGCGTCGCAGTAACGTCCACACATCCCCCCCCCCCTGACCTCCGTAATCATGGTAAGTACACAGTGACTGTAGGATAGTGAAGCCTAGTGATATGCTTACCTTTTGATGTGGGTTTCAAGGGCTGTAGTGTTACTGACGTGTAGTAGTGACTATCGGAAAAAGTATAGATCCCATATGGGCTACCTCGGTCGAGTTTAGGCGGACCACGCTCATCCCATATGGGATCTATTGGACCTTAACGGTTCTACCGGGCACTACTTTACGACGCACATCATTTTTGCAATTTTTTTCTAGTGATTGTCTTAGACATTTGTGAATAGTTTTAACAATATTTATAGAAATAATAGTGATTATTTAGAGATGTTAGGCTCATGTGCATACAAATTATTACCTTACAAGGTATTGAATGATAAGTTCTTGTTAGGCAAAGTTACATTTTTTTTTATTACATGATTTTAATTTTTTTTCTTGCAGTTTCCTGGCCATATCTTTTATGGGCATCGCAACGCTGCATTGGAGACTCAGGATCATACACCATGGGTTGCCCCTAATGACGCTGAAGGAAGTGATGTCAACGTGAGCCCTTTGGATGTCGACAGTAATGACGACGACCCTACGTACGTTTCTGACGAAGGCCTTACTTAGGAGGATGCCTTTGACCCTCCCAATGCTAGAGGTTAGTATGAGACATCCTTAGAGAGAGAGAGAGAGAGAGAGAGAGAGAGAGAGAGAGAGAGAGAGAGAGAGAGAGAGAGAGAGAGAGAGAGAGAGATATTTGTTTAATTTTCTTTTTTAAAAGTCTCGTTGTTACAATAGTTGCTCTTTAAATTTATTTTCATTGTGTTGCTCTTTAAATTTTTGTAAACAATGGGTATTTTTAAAACTTATTTGTGTACTTGCATACTCACTGACATACATATGCACACACATGCATACTCACTGACATACAGATGCACACATATGCATACTCACTGACATACACATGCATAGTCACTGACATACACATGCACACACATGCATGCACACACACCAGCACACATGATTCATTTACTGTTTCATTAATGTTACTTTATTCTTGTTTCAGCTCGCAGGGTCAATGTTGTTGTCCCTCAGGAGATGCCTGTGGAAGAGGAAGTTGAAGTTGAAGGTGAGGTTAACCCTAAGAGGCCTCGTGTTGTTGAATGGAAGAAGGACGACATTCACATCCAGCCCCTACCGGACTTCATTCATCCACAGCCAGACTTCTTGAGGGAACCTTACGAGGACTTCCGACTGGACATCTCAAATTGGCTGAGAAGTTTTAAGACATCAAACTTCAAGATTACTAGGAATTCTCTTGGCACCAGGGATATCGCTTTGCCCAAAAGGGGCCAACTGGCAGTTGTGCCAAGTGTAGAGTCACGCCAGGATGCCCCTACCCTACACATGCCAAAGCATGTCACCATGAGGCAGACCTGCAAGTTCTGTTCAACTGCAGGCCACATCCACAGGTCTCGCAGGATGTGTGAGGAGTGCAAGGTGGCCCTTTGCCTCACTGAAAGTCGAAATTGTTTGGCTTTATTCCATAAGATTTCTAAGTAATTTTTTTGCTCTTTTTCAACAGATTTTAAAGTAAGTTTTATAATGTTTCTATTCTATCAATTAGGAGTAAGGTTTGATATATTTTTTTTCATTTTCATAATTTTTTGTATTTTTATAGTATTTTTGTATTTATGGAATATTGTATTTTCTTGTATTTGTAACGTATTTCTTATTTAATTAAATTGTTAAGCCATATATGTGTTTCTGTTATACATTGGAACTATAAAAAAACTGTCTATTATACATTGGTACTATAAAAAAACTGTTGGGCGAAACTTCAAAATCTGTGCCGTTATGGTCCAATAGATCCCATATGGGATGAGCGTGGTCCGCCTAAACTCGCCCAAGGTACCCAAATGGGATACTTCATTGCATGCAATTTTTTCGGTAATTTGGAAATTTTTTTAAAAGTACACAAGAATAAAAAGGTCTTGTATTTTCTAATACTACAACATACCAAAAGGAATTTTTAAAGTTTCCCATAAAACCTAGGGTGGACCTTAAAGGGATATGTAAAAGGGAAGCTAATTCCCATATATTTATCTCGAATCACACCCAGTTTCGGGACATGAAATAAATAGTTGGATATTTGAAAGATTGTTGTATTTTATACAAAACACTGAAATGCAGTATGCCACCATCACATTTCTTTTGTCTTGGCTTATTCTTTAAGCTTTTCTGTTTACTAACACATCAAGCATTCATTGCATAGGGAAGATAGAAGTTATAGTCATAGCTATAGAAGTTATAGCTATAGTTAAAGAAGTTATAGTTCCAAGTTCGCTCGTGCATTCTCCTTTACTACGAAGGAACAAAAGCATATCCGTTAGAAGAAGAGATAGCATCATTGATGTAATGTGTCCCATTGTTGCCATTATTGCAAGATTTACGATGCAACAAGAGAATGCAACTTCTGTAGTGCCTCCAATGCGACTCGTTCTCGTATAATTTTCAACCGCTAATGTTACACTTGGTAATGTCTGGAAGCTCTTGTTTTCTATTTTAATGTCGTTGCTCTTAATAGAATTTTAGTTCTTTCAGTCTCTCTTTTATTTGGACTGTTTTTCTAATATGTCTGAAAAAAAGAAGAATATACCCCATTGGAAACGTCCCTATCTGGTGACCTGCAGGACTGGGGTTCGAGTAGTTTTCTTTAGTGTCTGCAACCTCACCAACCTTGTGAGCTAAGGATGGGCCCTTTGGGAGGAGCTTGTATGTCTACCTACTGACGTCCACAGTAGCCATTGCTTGGCTCTTCCTAGTCCTAACTTGGGTGGATGGGGGATTTGCCGAGGATCATATATATATATATATATATATATATATATATATATATATATATATATATATATATATATATGTATATATATATATTGACCATATACAGTACATATGATCAGCACCCAAGTCCCCTCTCCACCCAAGGTAGGTAAAGGGAGGGCCAGCCAATGGCTGGCGATAATTCAGCAGAGAGAACTATAGGCCGGCCCCAAACGCCCCATCCTTAGCGCTCAAGGATGGTGAGGTTGAAGCGACCAAAGTAATTAACAAGTTTGAGTGGGACTCGAACCCTAGTCTGGCTATTAACACCAACGCTACCAAAACCCCCAATCATAAATAGTTATGTAATATATTCAAATAAATATCAGCAATATAGTTGAAATATCGAATATCTTCAGATCTTCCTGGACAATTCCATCCGGTTCGTAATACTAGGCAGGCAGTTAATTCTAATAGCCATGCCTTCTCCACCATGTGGCTCAATACTACACAGGATTCTAGAAGTTTTTTTCCAGCTGTGACCATGTTGTGGAATGATCTTTCTAATCGGGTAGTTGAATCAGTAGAACTTCAAAAGTTCAAAGTTGCAGCAAATGTTTTTATGTTGAACAGGCGGACAGAAGTCTTTTTATAGTTAATATATGACATATCTGTTTTGACGTTGTTTTTAGAATGATTTATTGTTAATTTGTTCTCATGATTTATTTATTTCCTTATTTCCTTTCCTCACTGGGCTATTTTTCCCCGTTGGAGCCCTTGGGCTTATAGCATCTTGCTTTTTCCAACTAGGGTTGTAGGTTGGCTAGTAATAATAACAATAAAAATAATAATAATAATAATAACAATAATAATAATAATAATAATAATAATAATAATAATATCTTACAACGAAATACAGAACTCAATGATATGCTTTGATATGCTTAACGTATGATTATTAAATGCAGGATTTGGATCAATTCCTTTTCATCGATTCCAATCAATTCTAATCCAACGAAATTGGCGAATTTATCAAATCCAATTTAATTCCAAATTATTTTCAAGTTCAATGAGTCGGTGCCAAATGCCATACATCGATTGAAACATGATTTTTAATGTGAAGATTTGAATGTCACATTTTCCTAGATATGTGGTCTCAAAGATCGATTGCCTGATACTTAATTACGGCCAAAGAGTCACCTTGAAGATATCATCTGCAAGTGTAAATACTCTGAATCAGAAAAACCGAAGGCCAATAATTAAAATACAGATGCAGACGATATATATATATGTATATATATATATATATATATATATATATATATATATATACATATATATATATATATATATATATATATATATATATATATATATTTATTTATATATATATATATATATATATATATATATATATATATATATATATATAATATATATATATATATATATATATATATATATATATATATATATACGTAGTATATATATATATATATATATATATATATATATATATATATATATATATATGTATATAGATATATATATATATATATATATATATATATATGTGTGTGTGTGTGTGTGTGTGTGTGTGTGTATACTGTGTTTATGTGTGCATTTATATTTTCAATAATTCAATTACCGCACACACTTCGATATTAATTCCACTTTACCTATGGATTAACTAAGCCTAGAAGCAATTATATATGTAAGTGTTCTTTCTATACGGCTACGATTTGAAAATAAGCGTTTTGAATATGATGTTGATAGGTTAATCATTTATACTTTATAATAACCATCTAAAGTCTCTGCTATACATATTCAATTACAGGCGCTGTATATTCGCCACAGAGATTCCAGACGAAATAAGCTCCACCCACTGATGACGTCAGAGCCAATCATGTCCCCCGTGTTAACAGCGGTCAAAACACATCCATTAAAGTGATTTTAAGGTATATA
>NC_090725.1:309404988-309432488 GCF_036898095.1 Palaemon carinicauda | reverse complement strand
TCTTCTTCTTCTGGTAGATCTTCCAGCGTCTCTCTTCTCACCCTGATCCCCTTTCTTCCGCTCGATTGAACGCTACGATGATCCGGATGGAGTTTCAATACCTGTCAAGCCCTTCCGGTGAAGGAATCGGCTTTGCGCGCGGAATCTAGGGAAAAAAAAATAAAATAAAAAACTCACCAATTCTTTCTTGGCTTTACCGGGTATTTGTGTTACGCCTCTTTTCAATCTTGTATTATTTATTTTTGTAATTGAGTATTTACTATTGATGGCTATATATTTATAATGATGTATTACTGAACCTATAGATTTTCAAGTCAGCTATTTCTTTTTTTTACATGATAATCTTTAAAAGATTTGAGCGGACATCTTTTGCTTAATCGAAAAATGCAAAATTTTCAAATGGACTTAATTTATCTATATAATATGATAGCTAACAGTTTTAAACTTATATAATTTGATGAAAATTTTAATATATCCGTACAACTATTTTGTAAATATTTTTTTTTTTCGCTAAATGACAGCTATCTATTGGAAACATACATTATTTGATGAACATGTAAATATTTCCGTACATCTACACTTAAAAATTTGCCGTAAATAAAACGGTAAAAATCCTGGAATAAATGTTGCCACATTTACCGTTTAAAAATGGATATATTGACGTCAAGGAGTGATATACGGCCACCAACCCGTAAAATATAATAAAGTATGGTAAAATTACGGTCACCTGTATTTTACTGAAATACGGCTTAGAATAGCATATTTTTACGTTTTTATTAACAGTGTATAATGTAAAAATTTCTCTATATTTAGATTTAAATGGCGTTTATGTCTTATGTCTCGATAACTAACAGATAAAATGATGGATTACATAATTTTTGAATGGTAAAATGCGATTTAAAATACGGAAATTGATAATCCTTTATTATTATTATTATTATTATTATTATTATTATTATTATTATTATTATTATTATTAAGCTACAACCTTAATTGGAAAAGCAATATGCTATAAGCCCAGTGGCCCCAATAGGGAAAATAGCCCAGTGAGGAAAGGAAACATGGAAAAATAAAATATTTTAAGAACATTAACAACATTAAAATAAATATTTCATATATAAACTTTAAATAATTTAACATAACAAGAGGAAGATAGATTAGATAGAGTAGTGTGCCCGAGTGTACCCTCAAGCAAGTGAACTCTAACCCAAGACAGTGGAAGACCATGGTACAGAGGCCATGGCACTACCCTAGACTAAGAGAACAATGGTTTGATTTTGGAGTGTCCTTCTCCTAGAAGAGTTGCTTACCAGAGCTAAAGAGTCTCTTTTACCCTTACCAAGAGGAAAGTAGCCTCTGACGAATTACAGTGAAGTAGTTAACCCTTTTGGGTGAAGAAGAATTGTTTGGTAATCTCAGTGTGGTCAGGTGTATGAGGACAGAGGAGAATCTGTAAAGAATAGGCCAGACTATTAGGTGTATTAGTAGGCAAAGGGATAGTGAACCGTAACCAGAGAGAAGGATCCAATGTAGTACTGTCTGGCCAGTCAAAGGACCCCATAACTGGCAGGTAAAATGCTGTATATGTCAATGGTATTGTCGTCTTCTGTTTGGGAATAAAGTTGCATCAGGGTACGCTCTTATAATTTTTTCTTATGGAAGAAAATTCCATTGTGCTTAATTTTCAATTCCATAATTAAGACAGTAACATAAAAGAACATAGGTATAAAGCTCCATTTGCTTTTTCTTTCTTATAAAAATACTATATTGGTGAAAAGAAACTTCATCTGTTATTTTTTTTTTTATCTTCTGCACCACCATTATTTTTAAGGAATTGTTGTTTTTCTATTATTACCTATGTAGACGATAAAACTTTTCTTCGAATGACGAAATCTTGAGTTTAAGACATGGAAACTGTATATATGTGAATACACACACACACACACACACATATATATATATATATATATATATATATATATATATCCCTATATATATACACACACTATATATATATATATATATATATATATATATATATATATATATATATATATATATATATATATATATATATATATATATATATGTGTGTGTGTGTGTGTGTGTATGTGTGTGTGTGTGTGTGAAAGCATTGCAAATGATACAGATATAGTCTGAGCAAAGATTTGACAGTAAATTTAGCATTCTGGGAGCACTGCAAATGTTATAGATGCAGTCTGAGCAACTATCTGGCAGTAATTTTAGCCCTCTGGAACCATAAACTTTTTAAAAGTCAAGTAAGACCTCTTCAAAAACACTTCTAAAGATGACACTAAGGTTTCATTATGAAAGATGATTTACACGAGATTTCATGATATGAAAATGTGAAAATTCTATTACATGTGTATATCTACTGTATACTTCTTCAGGCTGACTGAATTTTCAAGAATTTCGTTCACAAACATGTCCGTTGTTCAAAACTCTACTTTGGATTTATGAAAATCATATTTGGAGTTTAAGCATAAAATGTATTCCTACATAGCAACAAACTCTTTACTACTTGTAGAAGGCAGCAAGAATGTACTGTCATTCCAGTAAGACGTATGGAACTGAAAAAAATGCTTTTGTCCTGTAAAGGATTTCTGATATTACCAGATTAAAAACCAGAAAAAAAACAGTTATTACCATAATGTAAATTGTCACACGACATAAAATTCAGAATGACTTCCAAGCTATTACCGAATAAAATTTCTTTTGTGTAATAAAATATATATAAACTTGCTTAACAAGATATATACATGAAGAAAGTCTGGTGTCTGAAACGAATGATCATTTTATCATATTTGAGAAACACTACATCAACACATTTTGTGCTGATTAATTTAGTTTAAATTTGTTTAGAACAGAATTTAAAATTGAAAATTGTTGAGAGACTGAGTGTCATACTCTAACACCACCTGTGCTAAAACTAATCAAGATATTGGGATTCCAATGTGTCTTATGCATTACCACATTAAGTGCAGCTTAAGAAAATCATACTCTCTGAAAAATAATTTCATAGTTTAACCAACGATAGCAGTCCTATCTGGCATTACATGGTAGATGTAAAATTTCTTTTACAGCCAACTTAAAACATTGTGTCTTCTGCAATTCACGCGCACTGAGTAGGCATTTACAGACACATTGAAATTACGTCAGGTCTTCCCTCTTGAGATTGGACATACAGTACTCGATAGGTTGTTACGATACTTAAGAGAATTGCCAACAAATCGTATCGACACGAGAATAATAACAGATGGCCTCAAACTATGGGAGCCTAGATATATGTCTACTTTAGGCTCCAGAGCCTTTAGATATGCAGCCCCGAGACTATATAATAAGCTCCCACGAAACATTCGAATGTTTGAAGACTTTAAGGCTTTCAAGAGGAAACTGAAGACTTTCTTATTTAAACAGTCTTACAACAGTGACTATTTAACAGTAAATGAACAATATGTGATCTGAAACGATAATTACTCCGAACAAACAAGCTAAAACGACAGCGAAGGTCCTGCTATATGGGACCGGAAAAGCAGCCATCAAAGTTATATTTTTCTTCTGCAGAGTAATGGGGACCATAACGAGAAAAGGAGAAATATCTGCTGCAAAAATCTGACAAGAAACATAATACAAGACAAGAAAAAAGTAGACAAGTTCATATCACAGAACTAGATACAACCATCTAGCAAATAGAGTAGAATACAAAATAGATTGACTGATATAAGAATCTCATCACTTTAAGTAACTCTGTCACTTTATCAAATCTGGCGATCCACAATGACACTTCTGATGTACTTATAATAGTAAAGTGAATTACTATACTGACATAATGGTTTATGAACAGCAGTTAAAATGCAAAAGGCCATAAGGAAAAGTTTAGCAGAGTTTAACGATGGGCTAGAAGACATACCCAAAAGATGGTCAAATATCAATTAAGGAAAATAATTTGATCTTTTGATGTAAACCTTTGATAAAGATTCAATCATTTCTTAAAGGTTTGTATTTCATATGAACACATTCAGCTTACAATGACATTATTACTAAAACCTTCACTGAAAAAGGTGAACACAGATATAAGCAATTGGGGAAAATGTAGTGTGAAAATTAATGTTGTCAATAACTGTGATCCAGGGGACATGACTATAAAGAAAATTTAGGGACCTTTTCAACTGAATGAGGTGTTGCCACTTCTGCAGTATATGTACAGTATCAAACCCTAATAGAATTATTTACAGGCAGAACGCATTTAAAAGTATCGTAGCAAAATGGGACAAACATTTCTCTATTCATATAAGATGAAAAAATTTATATGGCTTTTATTTTCAAGTAGGAGGATCAGATGCGACATCTCAATGAAATTATCGTTCTCTGGGATGCTTGAATTTGGTGGGAATTTCTTTGCGGGAATCTCTTCATATGGCCGTTTTAGTCCCAACATCTGCAAGAGAAAATTACAATTTTAACATGTTGTTCATTAACTGTTTTAAATTTATTGTTATTGTTGTTGTTGTTGTTACTACTACTACTACTACTACTCTAGTTGGAAAACCAGGATGCTATTAGCCCAAGGGCTCCAACAGGTAAAATTGCCCAAATGAGGGAAGGAAATAAGGAAATAAATAAACAATATAAGAAGTAATAAACAACCAAAATAAAACACATAAAAAACTACAGAAGGTCCTTAACTTTCAAACATTCGGAGATACTGTACAGACAAAAATCCAACTGAAGATAACAAAGATAAAGAAATACTATAATAAAACAATATTATATCATTTAATACAGTAAGCAAAACGACATTTGTGATAACCTGATATCTATTTCTTATGAAACTAGACTATTTGTAGAATTTTGTAGCTGGAAATCATAGGCATGGGATTCAGGTTAGGCCTACATTTGTAAAAAATTCAGTTTCTTGGCACCAATTAGATTTATAAGTTGAGGACCTTCGGTATACTTGAATAGAAGTATGAAAAATACCTCGTCATTTCAAAACATTGTAATAAAAACTGTTTTCATAGATTACTCACTGATATGAAAAAAGAGAATTAAGGACTCTTGGCAAAATTAACAGTTACATTTAATCTGCTTAACGATTATTGTTCAATATTTTTTTTTTTTTATACAACAACAAATGCAGCTATTCCTAGTCCACTGTAGAGCAAAGGCGTCAGTCATGCCAATTTACGTCTGGGATTGGGTCGGTTTTTATCACCGCCTTACCAGTGCAGATTGGCGGTGGTGGAAGATTTTTGACATTGTTCACAGCATACCAACCTAGTATGGGTGGCCCAGACTTGTACAGCTTTGTTGATCGTGGCGATACGCAAACCCTTTCACCCCATTAAGATATCCCCGCTCAAAAAGGGTCTTTTATACAGTCATGTGCTAAAAAGTTTCTTACAATCAGACTATTATTCTTAATGTATAATTATATCACTACAAACCAATTGCTTTACATTAGCACAATTTGGGGAATCGGAAATATCCACACACTAGAACTGCAATGAAGTTCAGTTTCCTAAGATCTAAATACGTATTCGGTTCCTTGAGCACCAATGGTGTGAAACTGGTCTTTCTCCACCAATAGGAATGAAATGGCAAATGACATTAACCAACTCGAATTACAGTAGATATGCAAGGTTGTTATTTTTATCATGAATAGCTAGGCTACAACCTTACTTGGAAAAGCAGGATGCTATAAGCCGAAGGGTTCCAACAGGGAAAAAGAGCCCAGCGAGGAAAGGAAATAAGGACATAAATAAACTATCTATCTACCAAGGCACTTCCCCTAATTTTGGGGAAAGCTGACATAAAAAAAAAAAGAACAAAAGGGAAACTTTTCTTCTCTTAAGCTCCTCCCAGCCTGACGAGGGATTCAGCCTAGTTTTTTTCCGGTACTGCTAGGGTGCCACAGCCCAACATCCCCTGTTATCCACCACTAATGAAGCTTCATATGCTGAATCCCCTACAGCTGCTACCTCAGCGGCCGGAGGAAGCAAAAGAGCCTATTGGAACTGCTTCACGATTGCTCGCCATTCATTCCTATTGTATTTCTAGCATGCTCTTTGGCCTCTCTCACATCTATCCTCCTATCACCTAGAGCTTTCTCCACTCCATCCATCCACCCAAACCTTGGCTTTTCTCTTGTACTTCTCCCATCAACTCTTGCATTCATCCCATTCTTCAGAAGAAGGTCCTTTTCCATTCTCTCTACATGGCCAAAACACCTCAACACATTCATATCCCCTATAGCTGCTAATTCCTTTCTTACGCCCGTTCTCACCCTCACTACTTCGCTCCTTACCCTATTTGATAGACACTAGCCATACTCCTCCGATACTTCATCTCAAACACATTTAATTTCTACATGAAACGTAATTAGTAAAGAATATAAAATATCTTAAGCTTAGTAACAACATTAAAATAAATATGTCATATGATGAGAGAGTCATGTCAGCCTGTTCAACATAAAACATATGTTGCATGTTTGAACTTCCGGAGATCATTCCACAATCAGGTCAAAGCTGGTATAAAACTTATAGAAAACCACATACTGTAGTAATTAGCATTCAATTGTATGCAGGTGAAACAGAGGCGCAGAATATATAGATTATACAACTCGGTTTGAAGATTACTGAGGTTTTATAAGACATTGCAAAGGTTCATCGGTATTACTGAATTAATCACAAACAAATACAAACATATCAATAAGACCTAGACTAACGTTCAGATATACTCAATTAAAACATTAGCAACTATGCAATAATTTAAATATGGCCAATTCTCTTGAACAAATTTCCCTGAGACTGTAACATTATACCCACCATAAACATAATTCACAGTATTGAAATATGACAAATTCGTAGATAATTTGTATTTTTCTTAACTATACAAACCTTAGCTATTTAATAGGGGTATTACTTTCGGTGTAGCTGAAATGACGAGCCATTAATTTTCGAGGGTTAACTACCCGCACCACTAGTTAGCTGGGGGTAGGGAGGGTAGCTAGCTACCGCTCCCACTCACACACCTGAAATTGAGCTCACTTTGCTTGGAAGTAGGACTTCAAGGGGGATAGGGCTGGCGGGCAAGTTTGGTTAAATAGCTAAGGTTTGTATAGATAGGAAAAATACAAAGTATCTACGAATTTTTCATTTGTTCCATAACTGGAATACAAACCACGCTATTTAATAGGGGTGTCTCACCTATTAGGAAGGGTGGTCGTCCCAGCCAATCTGGCTTTTTGGCATTAGCCGGGGGGATCCTTATCTGAGAGTGTTAGCTCTCAAGGAATAAGGAGCCCCTGTGCCTCGCTAAAACCTTGCTATGCAAGCTGTGTGTGAAGGTATGTAGAAGTGTGACTTGTCCTGGTAAAGTTATTCCGAGTTCTTTAGATGGAAAAACTGCACACTAGGACTTTCCCAATACTACCTCGTCAGGGTATGGGGACGCAACAGTATTAATCTTAATACTAGGTACACAAGGGAACATGGTTTACCTGCAGTGGTTTGAGGTCAGCTATGCAGAGAACCCAGGATGCTGCTTTCCCCAAGAGATGGGAGAATGATGAAAAGAATAAGGGCCAGTCAAACTTTTCATTCATGCAGACTAAAACCGGATAACAATACGCTCAACCTTCTGCTACTTGTCCAATAAGGATCTTGTGCTTTTAAACCAGCTGTTGTGCAGCCACCACAGGACCAATAGAAAACGCATCGAGTCTCCTGTGGGTCACGTCTAGCAGGTAGTGGGATGTGAACGTGTTCTGACGCTTCCACACCCCAGCTTGTAGAACCTGCGTCACTGAGTAGTTTCGTTTGAAGGCCAGGGACGTAACTATGCCCCTAACATCATGGGCTCTGGGGCAACGAGACGGAGGAACGTTTGGATTCAGTGCATGGTCAATGAGCCTGCGAATCCACGCTGAGATGGTGTTCTTCGTGACCCTCTTCTTGGTCCTTCCTGTGGACGAATAGTGCAGGCACGCGAGGATGGGCTGTGGCTGTTCTCTTGATGTACACCCTCAAACTCCTTACTGGGCATAGCAAGAGATGGTGTGGGTCATCTGATACAGTACAGAGACTAGAAATTCGGAAGGAGTCGAATCGAGGATCCGCTACTCCTCGATTCTGAGTCTTAGCAATAAACTCAGGGACGAAGCTGAACGTTACCTCTCCTCATCTCCTTGAATGGGCGATGTCGTATGAGAGACAATGAAGTTCACTGACTCGCTTGGCCGAGGTCAAAGCTAGCAGGAACGCCGTCTTCCAAGTCAGGCGGTGATCTGTTGCCTGGCGTAATGGTTCATAGGGAGGTCTCTTAAGAGACCTGAGAACTCGAACCACGTTCCATGAGGGAGGTCTCACTTCTGACTGGGGGCAGGTAAGTTCATAACTCCATATGAGTAGAGAAAGTTCTAGTGATGAAGAAATGCCCATTCCTTTCAGTCAGAAGGCTGAGTGATAGCCTTTCACTGCCGAGACTGATAGGCCCATTTCTTCACGCAAATACATGAGGAACTCCACTATTGCTGGAATAGTGGCATCGAGTGGAGAGATACCCCTTCCACGACACCAACCACAGAAAACTTTCCACTTTGCCTAGTAGACTGATGCTGATGATTTTCGCAGGTATCCAGACATCCTGATCGCAACTTGTTGCAAAATTCCTCTCTCAAAGAGGAGATGCTGGATAGTCTCCAGGCGTGAAGTTGTAGCGAAGTTACGGCTTTGTAGAAGACCATGGCATGTGGTTGTTTGAGTAGATTTTGTCGTGGAGGGAGTTCTCTTGGAGGCTCCATTAGGAGTTGCAGAAGGTCCGAAAACCATTCTGCAAGATGCCATAGCAGAGTTATGAGGGTCATTGAAAGATTGACCGATGTTCTGGTCTTGTTGAGTACCCTCCTCATCAGACAGAGCCGGGGAAAGGCATAAACATCGATGTTGTCCCATCGTTGTTGGAAAGCATCTTGCCAGAGAGCCTAGGGGTCTGGGACTGGGGAACAGTACAGCGGGAGCTCAGGGCCGTTGTGAAGAGGTCCACAGTTGGAGAACCCCACAATGTCAGGAACTTTGTTGGCTACTAGATGATCTAAAGACCACTCGGTACTCACTATCTGAGATGCTCTGCTCATGTTGTCGGCGAGCACATTCCCTTTGCCTGGAATGAAGCGTGCCGATAGTGGTATCGAGTGGATTTCGGCCCATCTCAGCATCTCTACTGCTAGATGGGATAGTTGCCGCGAAAAAATACCTCCTTGCTTGTTAATGTAGGTGTTGTCGCTCAACACCACTACTGAGTGGATTGCCAGGTACTGTTGGAACTGTTGAAGGGCCAGAAAGACGGCCTTCATCTCTAGGAGATTTATGTGGAGGTACTTTTCTGACTCTGACCAGAGGTCTAAGGTCGTGTGGCGCAGCACGTGGGCCCCCCACCCTTTTATTTGAAGCTTCTGAGAACAGCATCAAATCCTGGGGGAGGACGAGAAGGTCGACTCCCTTCCCTAGATTCTCATCTGTCACCCACCACTGAAACTGTCCGGGGAGTCATGAGCTTGACTCCACTGGGACTTGAATCGCCACTGGAGGGATCTCATCCTGAGGCGACCATTGGGAACTATATGGGCCAGCGAAGAAAGGTGACCGAGGAGACGTAACCACGATTGGGCTGGAAACTCTTCTTGTCTTAGAGTCTGAGAAAAGGTCCTGCGACCTTTCTCAGCTTTGTTATCCTGTCGTCTGATGGGAAGGCTTTGTGGAGATTGGTGTCAATAATCATGCCTAAGTATACCAGTATCTGAGTAGGAAGCAGAGAGGACTTCTCGAGATTAACCATGATCCCCATATCCTGGCAGTCTCAGAAGTTTGTCTCGGTGTTGAAGAAGGGTCGACACCGAGTCTGCTAGGATTAGCCAGTCGTCCAGATAACGGAGGAGACGGATGCCAATCTTGTGTGCCCAAGATGACACAAGGGTAAACACTCTGGTGAAGACTTGTGGAGCTGTGGAAAGACCGACGCACAGCACCTTGAACTGGTACATTCTGTAGTCTAGGCTGAATCTTAAATACTTCCTTGAAGACGGGTGGACTGGGATCTGGAAGTACACGTCCTTTAGGTCCAGTGTGCACATGAAGTCTTGCGGTCTTACTACTAGCCTGACCGTGTCTGCTGTCCCCATGCTGAACGGAGTTTGTTTGACAAACTTGTTCAAGGCTAAAAGGTTGATGACTGGTCTCCAGCCTCCAGACGCCTTCTTTACAAGAAAGAGTCGACTGAAGAAGCCTGGGGATCCGTCGAGTACCTCTTGAAGAGCGCCCTTCTTCAACAGGGTCTGGACTTCTGCACGAAGGGCTAGCTTGCTGATCCCATGGCAAGGGAGTTCAATAACACTGGATTCCTAGTCAGGGGAGGTAGAGATGTTATGAATGGGACGTGGTATCCTAGACTGATCAAGGAGATTGTCCAGGAATCGATCCCCCTCTGGTGGAAATGCAGGGGGACTGCCTATCCTAGTGTTTGCGGCCTCGTCTGCTCCCTCTAGGATTTTTCCTTCCCCTGGAGGACTTTTTGCCTTTCCTGTCTTTGACAAGAAAGGACTTAGACATCATTGTCTTCACTGCTGTTTTTGTCGTCGTCGTGGTCTTGGTTGGACGGGACTGTTGTGGTGCTGGAGGTTTATAGGGCTTAGATGTTAAAGCCCTATGGAGGAGGGAGTCTTGATGAGACTTCCTCCACCTCTCAGCAGCAAGTTCCACATCCTTAGGCTCAAACAGATGGGACCCCTCTATGGAGGAATATCTGAGCCTGTTTATCTCGACGCTACGAACCTTCTGGTGGAACCTCTCAAACACTGCATCTCGACGTTTAGAGATGCTGTTTGCCCAAAAGTTCGAGAATTGGTGAGGCAAGAAACTCGATCGTGCGAGTACCTGAGAGTAGGAAGGTTTCCATAGCTTTCCTGGTACATTCCTTGCAAAATCCTCGGATCGTATCAGGATACCTAAGGTCCCTAACCAGATATCCAGCCATGAAGTAGCTTGCATAGCATACTTAGTGACCTTCTCCTGATTAGGGATCTCGGTTGCCGAGAACGAGACTTGCCGGTTGGAGTCTCTCTCTTCCAGAGAGTGGTGAAGAGGAATAGCTGAACTGGGTTCCTCCAGGATCTCGAAGTACCTCCTCTGCTGTACGTGAGAAGGTGGGAGGAG
The DNA here is from genome assembly GCF_036898095.1 of Palaemon carinicauda. Lineage (NCBI taxonomy): Eukaryota > Metazoa > Arthropoda > Malacostraca > Decapoda > Palaemonidae > Palaemon > Palaemon carinicauda. The sequence goes on along the minus strand of NC_090725.1, from coordinate 309,421,257 downwards.
CTTGTTCGTGGTACCGGCACGGTTGAAGGAAGCAAACTCAGAGAGCTGTTGGGAGATCTTGTCCCTGGCACTCTTCACCCCTTGAGACCAGGGCAGGGCTGCACTGGTCTTTGAAGGTTTCTGAGTACCAAAGACGCGGTCTAGGACCATGTCTTTGCCCTCTCGAGGGGGGATCCCTGGGTCGGCAAACCCATTGAGAACCTTCATTACAATCAGAACTTGCCAGAATGCATGCTCTGACTCCTGCTAGTCTTCTCCTGTTGTAGGACTTGCAGCGAAGTCTCCTTCTAACCCCAAAGGCTCTTCTTGGGGTGAGTCACGGACATTCTCCTTCTAACCCCAAAGGCTCTTCTTGGGGTGAGTCACGGACATTCCCTGAGTGGCTGGCTGTCTCCATTCTAGCCATAGTGGAGGACTTTGGCAGAGCATTGGAGTCTTTGGATTCCTTCCGAGAAGGAGGTAAGACTCCAACATCGATGACTTGTGTGGCATGCCCCTTCTGATCTCATATTCCGGGGAACTCTCAGCGTGACGAGAGATTTCCTCCATTGGTGCGATGGGGGAGGTTTATTGATTGATTTTAGGTTTTCTGGCATCCTGACATCTAAGGTCATTGACGCCGATATCATTTATTTTATATAAAAATTAAAAGGATGTTCAATTAAAACCATATATATAGAAATTAAATAGTTTTCAAAAAACCTGCTTCTGAAATAAATCTGAAAATGCCGCTCGCATAGTAGGACACATCATGTCCAAGAATCTTGGCAAGGATGAACCTGCCTTTCTCACCTTGAGCCTCAAACAGATGTCTATTTCTTAAGTTATTAAAATTAGGGCATTCAGTCAACAAATACCTCACTGTTAAGGGTACTAAACAGTCGTCGCAATACGGTTTGTGTTGACCCTTCAGCAGAAACTCGTGTGTCAACCGAGTGTAACCAATACGGAGAGGACAAAGAGTCTTCTTCCATTTTCGGGGCATAATGTTATACCTCCAAGGTGATATGACAGTTGTTACTTCCCTCATTTTATTGCCATATAGACTATCCCAGTGCTGTTGCCATTTATTATAAACCATTTTCTTGATGTAAGGTAGGAAATCATTACACGGAATGGGATACTTTCTTGGTGGCAACTCGGATGCCGCATTCTTCACCAGTAAATCTGCCTTCTCATTCCCAGACACAACTATATGTGCTGGAACCCAACAAAATCGAACTGTTATACCTCTGCGTCCAATAATAAAAAGCCATTCCAAAATCTTTAAAACTAGAGGGTTACTAGAATTAAAAACTTCTAAAGCTTGAAGAACACTCCTTGCATCACTAAAAATTGTAAAATTACCCTCCGTTTCCAAAGCTATTTTCTCAATAGCGGTTAGTATGCCTTACAGTTTGGCAGTAGATATGGAAGTTGTTAGAGGAAGTGCACCTCTACAATTAAAATCATTACTATGTACTCCAAACCCAACGCCAGCATCAGATTTGGAGCCATCAGTATATATAAAAGTCGATCCCTTATGTTCTGCAACACGTTCCATAAAAAGAGACCTGGATTCTAAGTCTGTCATATTCTTCTTAACTCCAATAAAGTATTTACACAAAAAACGTCTGGTAATTTCCATGGAGGCGTTGATGATACCTTGAATGGAAGCACCTTAATTCTAATTATATCCAGATTGTTTAATAATTGTTTCACCTGAAACCCATAAGGTTGAGGAGATTTTGGGTGCAACTCAAAGTATGTTGAGTGCCTTACAAGGCTTGTAGTCTGAAAGGCTAAAGAATTAGGGAGTCTTTGCAATCTAAACCAATACCGAATAATAGAGGACACTCGGTAAAGGTCTAGAGGCAACTCCCCAGCATCAACAAGGAGATTTGTGATAGGTGAGGTTCTAAACGCTCCTGTGGACAATCTAATACCAGCATGATGTATAGAATCTAATATTTTTAACCAGCTTGGTGTGGCTGAGGAGTATATTTTGCATCCATAACTAATTTTGGATAAAATCAAGGCCTTGAATAATCTTAAAATAGTATTGCGGTCTGCCCCCATGATAAATGGGACAATACTTTTAAAAGATTCAGAGCCCCAAGAAATTTGGCTTTTAATGCTTTCAAGTGAGAAGCCCATGTACACTTACAATCAAATATCAACCCTAAAAAATTTCGCTTCACTCGCACATGGGATCCGTTGACCTTCGATGTATATATCCAGGTCCGGATGTACTCCCCGGATACGACAGAAATGGACAATTGTATTTTTGTTTAACGAGAACTTGAATCCATTAATATCGGCCAACCTGGATAATTTTTTCAATAGAGAGTTGTATTTTTCTCTCAACCATTGCCATTCTACTTCCAGCAAATGATATGGAGACATCATCCATAAATAATGTTGCGAGAACATCCCTGGGAATGACTGAGGATATCCCATTAATTGCTAGTGCAAAAAGGGTTACACTCAGCACACTACCCTGAGGAACTCCTTCTTGTTGGAATTTACTCTCTGATAGAGTTTCCCCAACTCTCATTTGAAAAACTTTATGTGAAATAAATGACTGAAAAAATAGTGGTAGATCTCCTCTTAATCCAAACTCATGGATTATTTTAAGTATACCTTATCTCCGTGTAGTATCATATGCCTTTTCAAGATAAAATAGACTCACATGGTGCTGTTTGGAAGCAAAGGCTTCAAAAATGTAGGACTCAAGTTGTATCAGCACATCAGTCGTTGACTGCATTTTTCTGAATCCACATTATATGGATGATAAAATACTCTTCTTTTCAAGGTACCACATCAGTCTTACATTGACCATCTTCTCCATGATTTTGCATAAACAAGATGTCAATGCAGTTGGCCTATAATTTGCTGCTAAAAACTTGTCCTTACCAGGTTTTAAAAAGGCTAAAATAATGGCTAGTTCCCAAACACTTTTATAACTATGATCATGCCATATTCTATTAAAAATGCTTAAAATAGATAACTTTGTATTAAAAGGTATGTGTTTAATCATTGCATATGGAATTCCATCGGGTCCAGGGCCTGTATTGTTACATGTAGCAAGTGCAGTATCAAATTCTCTTTCAGTAAAAGGAGAATTGTAGGACTCTTGCTTTCTTGTTGCGAATTTAAAACTTTCTTTTCTTCAATGCTCTTATACTGGTGACCAGGAGCTGCTTCACACTTTCACGATACATTTGAGAAAATGGTCAGCCAGGGCATTGCTAACTCTGGTTGCTCCAGTCATATACTGGCCATTTACCCTTAACACTGGTGGTGGGTTTGGGGTGAATTTGCCTGCTATCTTTTTTACTTTCCTCCACACAGATGATGTTGGTGTTCTATTGTTAATGGAGGAAACAAATGACATCCAAGACTGGCGCCTAGCTTCTTTCATGGCACGACGGAACTGTGCTCTACATTTCTTGTATATGACTAAATTTTCCTCAGTACGGCTCATGCACAATCGAGTTAAAGACATTAGCCTCTGTCTAAGCCCGGCTCATGCGCAATCGAGTTAAAGACTTTCTTGTGGCTCTGTGCAGGGCAGTTAGTTCTGGTGACCACCAGGGGACTGGTCGTCGTCTGAATATCCCTGTTGTTTTGGAAACTGAATTGACTCCTGCTGTGTGAAGAGTTCCAATAAGTAAGTCTATGGCATCATCAACACTTTCAAACTGTTCTGCATTTCCTTCAATTTCACTTAGCTCCCGAAATCTATCCCAGTCCGCCTTATCAAGATTCCATCGAGGCGATCGCTGTAAAGGTGGACCATTGTTGGTGTTTATAATAAGTGGTGCATGATCACTAGTATGCCAATCATCTAATGTTCGCCAATTAAAATCGAAAAGAACTGATAGGTCAATGCAGGACAAGGCACCTGTCTGAACATTTAAGTGTGTAGGCTCTCCTGTATTAAGGAGTCCTACATCTTCATTCTCCAAAATTGATGATATAATATTACCCCTTGCATTTGCCACAACATCACCCCATAAAGGATGTCTACTATTAAGATCTCCCAGTAAGAGAAAAGGTTGTGGGAGTTGTTTAATCATCTCTACTATATTATCCTATGAGATGTTATCATTTGGAGGCAAGTAAAGAGAACAGATTGTGTATTTTCTCCCTATATCAATCTGTACAGAGGGGTATAGATAGACAAAGGTATTTTGGGAACATCTCGACGAACGTATATAAGACTTCCACCATGGCTCCCTGCTCGTTGATCATATTGTGTCCTATAGCTATGGGGTCACGCCCAGCGACGTCCGTGGCCTATGGATTAGTCGTGCCTGAGATCTCACAAGGAACAGATAAGATTTATTGTAGTTACATTGCTTGCCACGACCCATACTCTGATAGTTTTGTACTTAGAAAGTGAGAGAAACTCTGATCTAAAGTAAAGTAATCATTCCTTCGTTCCCTGACTGTTGCTCGCCCAAGAATAAGTTGATTTGACCAATGTTTGATAAGAGCACTTATTTTATGGATAAGATTGATAATTTCCCAGACTTTAACCCTGGGTTGGTTAAGTTCCAAAGCAGGTACGCCAATTACCAATGTGGTACCATAAATGAGACCTCAACTTTCGGACCATATAACTTCCTTATTAATTAATATATTTCAAATCCTTAAGTTTCTTATTTAACAATATTCATTCTCCAATATTATGTTCGGAGTAAATTAAAAACTAATCATTTTAAATATTTAATTTGGAAAATTTAGAAAAATGAGTATATAAAATTATAAATATATAGAAAATAATCTCTAGAAAATATTTACATTATTTATAAGTAACTTTGGCGAACTTCATAATAAAGTTGAATAGCATGGCAGCATTCATGCCACTTTTCAATGTCCTAGTCTGAAAAACTCCAAATCTGTGACATGGGTGAAAATGGGCACTGGCGTGGCACTCGATGAAGGCACTGGGGTGGCACTCGTTGAAGGCACTGGCGTGGCTCTTGTTGAAGGCAGTGGGGTAGCACTTGTTGAAGGCACAGGGGGCCACTTGAAAAAGGCACTGATTGATGGCACACTGGTGGAGATGGGGGCCTTCCCTGACGGGTTCCTAAAGCGGGTAAAGGTCATGGGAGGGTCATCTACATCGTTGTCGTCACCATCGCTGCATGGTACAGGCATCTTAACCTTCTTCATAGGAAATTGTATCCTCTTCTTGCTTTGAAAATGAGAAGAAAGGTGAAATGGAGGCTCATTTTCTGAAGAGGTGCTGGATGGGGTCGAATAGGAGAGTGCTGAGTAGGAAAAATTGCTTACACTTCCCTGGTCGATGGTGTCCACCTGGGGCACGTCACCATATTTCTGATAAAAACACGTGTCATCAGCATACTCAATATTATCAAAATCACTAAGAGATTCCCAAATCTCGTTGAGTATTTTCTCAGAAGGGAATTTCTTCTGCATTTTGCCAACCTGAAAAGTTGGAATTTTTTTTTTTTTTTTTCTTTAGTTTTCCCTCTATATACGTGAACATCCGGCAGCCTAGCACAAAGATGGCAACATAACTGCATAGCGACACTATTCACCAATGTTCAGTGAAAATCTCCTTAACTTTCATTAATATCACTGAGATATTTAGCGAAATTTAAAAGCATACGAAATTGAAATTTCAATACAGTTTAATAGTGTGGTACCAAAATTGAGACCAAAAAAATTTTGAAGAGCTACATCTCTGCGAGTATCTAAAGCTCCGACTTGTGCGTCCTACCCCTGTTGTATCATAACAAAGTCTTATGCGGCGCACCTCGAGACCGACGCCACAGACAAAGCAACAGGATGAAACCTGGGAAAAATTGCTTTGCGCCTGCGTCTGGTTCCAAATTTGGGGCCTGTTAACTTACCCAGGTAGCAATTTAAGTGTGCTCAAAAACTTGAAATAATTTTCTTTGTGAAATACATTATGTCAAGTTACAGATTAGCCTCTGTCTAACCCCACCACTTGAACTTTAAGTTATTTGGAATTATAATTGTTAAGAACAGTGACATATATATATATATATATATATATATATATATATATATATACATATATATATATATATATATATATATATATATATATATATATATATATATATATATTCCGCTTTGAAATTCCTTACGTATTATGATAAATAAGGCAATACTTTCAAGATACTTATTAATTTGAATGATAAGTCGCAAGTACGTGTTTCCTCATACTTCAATCAGTTACTTTACAACATATATCCGTATGCAAAAGTATATTCAAGTCACACCTACCCTGGAAGAGAAAGACACTCCAGAATCAAACTATTGTTCTTTAGTCTTGATTAGTGCCATAGCCTCTGTACCATGGCCTCCCACTGTCTTGGATTAGTTCTCTTGGTTGAGGGTATACAATGGCACGCTGTACTATCTTATTCCTCTTCCTTTTATTTGATGTTTTTTTATACTTTATATATGAAATAGAGATTTAGGATTATAACAAATAAATCTTTCGATGTATTTGTTATAAGTTTTGTATGTTTAACTGAATTTCATTGATTTAACGTAATTATGTCTATTAATATATGCTTGTATGCTAATTTTTTAGCTCCGATCATGGGAAATATTGTTTCCGAAAGCTTAGCAAATAAATTGTCCATTTATATATATATATATATATATATATATATATATATATATATATATATATATATATATAATGTGTGTATTACTTTTAATAAAATCAAGTAGTTCGTAAAAGTTAATTAATGGAAATTTCGGAAAACAAAAATATTTTTAAGTAAAACAGGAACAACCGTTTAAAAATCTGACAGGAAATCAAATGTTGTACTTTCATTTCACAATGATGTACCCTTGCAGCTTGAAATGATGTATATCCGATGAAGCGAACTAGATAAAAAACGCGAGCTCACGGACATTTTTACTCGATCACACTTAAAGCAACATTGAATTAAACTTGAGAGAGTTGAGAGGATGATTCATCAGATCACTTGATTCGAGAGTTGCCAGGTTTTCCAAATGAGAAAAGGCCAACGTCTGATCAACTGCAGCTTTAAAAGACCAACCTAATAGTAGAAAAAGGCCGAAAATATAGCATTTAAATTTTTAAAAGGCCAAATTTAGGTATCTAGCACGAAAAAGGGCCAATTTTGGAGTTTTTTTTGGCCCGAAAAAGACAAACCTGGCAACTTTGCCTGATTCAAATCTCTTCATCGTTCCAGCGAGTCGAATGAGTCGAGCTTTAGCGAGTTTTCTCCTCCAGTTCCCACAGATTCAGAATATGAAGATGGCGAATTTTCTTAAATGTTAAATAAGATTTCTATGCATGTTTTTTTTTATCTAAAACTAATTAATTCTATGCTAATTTTCATAAAATAAACGATAAGAATATTGTATTGGCGAGGATGAGGGACATATATTTTGAAACTAGAATAATCTTTTATGAAAAATAACAAACGTGAAATGTTATATCTCTAAGATCTTCATCCTAGAGAAATGTTCGAATCATGAACTATTCTACCTATATTCTGTCTGTTAAATGTTTTGTTAGTATAAGGAAGGAAGGAGAAAAGGAAGAAAGGAAAGTGTAAGGACACAGCTCCCTTCGTCGTCCAGAAAATCAACAAACTGTTTATTTATTTGAATTCTCCTTTCGCCACACCGTGGTTTCCCATGTATATGTATCCCGCTCTATCAGAGCTACATATTGACATATGTATTATTTCATTACATGTTTCTATTAACTCATAATTCGTATATTTGTAAGCGTAAGAAAACATATATTTTGGCGGGCAATTCAATCTGATTTGGCGCCAGCGCCATCCTACCTTTCCGTCCGCACCCTTTAATATACTCCCACGCACATTTGAATAAAGTATCAGTTGATCTTGGTGACGCTTGTCTCACTGTCCTTACAACTGGTGACCCCGGAGTTGAAAGCAGCATCAGCGGTTTTGGCTTTGCCATTAACGGACTTATTACGGCCGGGCTACCTTCTCTATACTCCGTTACCTTAGGCGTGAGCCTGCCTTTGGTTCTCCCACACTTCGGTACATGTAAGGCAGTAGGATGAGCTTAACCGACATATCAACTTCTCACCTCTTCGCCGACTCGTCGTCTGGCCACGATGCAGGAAGCAACACGCCCATCGCACCCAACGGCCTCGCCTCCACGCCCAAAGTCAAACTGCCGCCCTTTTCTCAACACAACACCGCTTCCTGGTTCCTGAGAGGAGACGTACTCTTCCGCGTCGCTAGACTCAGCGACTCCTGCGCCAAGGCTGACATCGTTCTCACCTCCATACCTGAAGAGGTATTCGACAAGATTTCCCCATGGCTCGACGCCCAGGCCGGCCAAGTTTCATACGACGACCTGAGAACAAAACTCATCGGTTTCTACTCCCTCTCCGTCTCAGCAAGGGCACAGAAAGTCCTGGACCTCGCCGGCAAGCCCATGGGTGACACCTCTCCTGTCGAGGCGTGGGACGAGTTAACCGGCCTGCTTATGCTCCCCGAAACAGACAGCAACGGCCGACGACGTGAGATTAGCTTATCTCGCGAGATCTTTCTTCGACGCCTACCACAGGACATAAGGGCCCAATTGACAGACGCCAACACGCTCCCGATGAACGAAATCCTGTCAAAGGCTCTGAAGCTCCACGAGGCCTCCAAAGCATCTCGCCTCGGAGCATCATCGTCAGCACCGCCTTCGTTCTCCTCCTTCAGCCGCTGCTCTTCCATAGACTCCTCGGCAATGGCCCCTGAGGACGACGAGATCAACGTTCTATCAAGAAAGAAACCGCCGCAACCAACACGACCGAACCCTAGGACTAACCCAGCATGGTGCTTCTACCACCAACAGTTCGGCAGTGACGCCAAGAAATGTAGAGCACCATGCAGTTTCCCTAGAAGATGACGCCAGAAGCATCCACCTGCCACCATCACAGCCGCAGGTAACCAAAACAAGAATGGTTTCTATATCCTCGATACCATTTCCAACCGTAGTCTCATGGTAGACGCCGGCGCAATGCAGTCAACGTTCCCACCTTCCAAGTCCGACCTAGACCGTGGTCCCGACAAAAACGCTACCTCACTCATCGCTGCCAACGGATCTCCCATACGGTGCTATGAGATTAGGACCCTCAAGATATCTATCATGGGCCGTTCGTATTCTTGGCCCTTCGCCATCGCTGACGTCAATCGCCCCCTCCTTGGTGCGGATTTCCTTGCCCATCACGGACTCTTCGTCGACGTCGCTAAAACATCTCATCGACACGGGAACCTGCCAGTCCCGCGCCCTAGAATACGGCCCTGCAACAATGTCCGTATCCGCCGTAACGACGCACCCCTACGCCGACCTCCTACAAGAATTTCCCGAGGTTTTCAAGCCCGAGCTCCGACACTCGCCAGGTTCCCCGTCCAAGCACGGGATCTACCACCACATCACAACGACAGGACCTCCTACTCACGCCAAATTCCGCCGCCTCCCGCCCCAGAAACTGAATGATGCCAAACGCGTCTTCGGGGACATGGAACGCATGGGTATCTGTAAGAAAGCATCGAGCCCCTCATCATCGTCCCTACACATGGTAAAAAAGCCGGACGGGTCCTGAAGACCTTGCGGCGACTACAGGCGCCTCAACCTCATCACAACGGCCGATCACTACCCGTTGCCCAACATGCAGGACCTAACGAACGCGTTGCACGGCGCGAAGTATTTTACCAAGATGGACCTCCTCAAGTCTTACTTCCAGGTCCCCGTATTTCCGGAAGACATCCCGAAAACTGCCATTGTAATGCCGTTTGGATCCTACACCTTCGCATACTCAACCTTCGGTCTACGCAACGCCGGGGCGACCTTCCAACGACTAATGGATAGCATTCTGGGTGACCTACCTTTCTGCGTCTGCTACGTCGACGACATCCTGATATTCTCGAAAACTAAGGAGAAACACCAGAGGCACGTCCGCACCGTCCTCAAACGCCTACAGGAGAACGGCCTGGTCGTACGTTTCGACAAGTGCACGTTCGGTGCGGAAGGAGTGGATTTCCTTGGTCACCGCGTATCCTCGTGCGGGGTAAAACCCATGACGACCAAGGTCGACGCCATCAGAAAGTTCCCGATACCTACGACCATCCGCCAACTTCAGGAGTTCCTGGGGATGGTCAATTACTACAGGCGCTTTATCCCCAACATCGCACAAACCCTGTCACCCCTCGACAACGTCCTGAAAGGAAAAGCGAAAAAACTCGAGTGGGGTTTGCCCCAGCAACAGGCATTCGCCAGGACGAAGGATGCCCTCGCGAATGCCACCACCCTAGCTCATTTCGACGACAATGCGCCCCTGCGACTAACGACCGACGCCAGCAACATCGCCTGTGGGGCTGTGCTGGAGCAACTCGTCGATGGTTCTCCTCGACAGCTGGCATTCTTCAGCAAGAAATTGAAACCCGCCGAAACAAGATACAGCACCTTCGATAGGTAACTCCTCGCCGTCTACCTCGCCGTCCGCCACTTCAGGCACATCTTGGAGGGCACTCCCTTCACAATCGCGAAGGACCATCAACCCCTCGTACACGCTTTCACGAAATCGACAGACGCATGGTCCTCCTGACAACAACGTCATCTCGCAACAATCGCCGAATTCGGGTGCACCATACGTTACGTCCCAGGAAAGAAATACCCAGTCGCGGACGCCCTTTCAAGGATTGAAATTGACGCAATCCACCTGGGAATCGACTACGCCAATCTCGCAACCGAACAACGCACCGACCGAGAAGCACAGGATCACCTGACGGGACCATCCGCGCTCAAGATAAGTGTGATTCCCCTCGGACCAGCAGGAGTAACTATTCTTTGCGACACCAGCACCGGCCGCCCACGTCCCTGGATACCAGCCTCCTGCAGAAGGAAAATATTCGATATCATCCATGGACTTTCACACCCCTCAGGACGCACCACCGCTCGCCTTCTGTCTGAATAGTTCATCTGGCCAGGGATAAAAAAGGACGCCCGGGAATGGGCGAAGTCATGCATCAACTGCCAGTCAAGCAAAGTCAGCCGTCACACTGAATCGGGGGTAGGCGATTTCCCCCAGCCAAAAAGACGTTTCGGTCACATACACATCGACGTTGTGGGACCATTGCCCCCTTCTGGATCTGCTCGCTACCTGCTTACGACCTCCTGTCAAGCATGCGCCGAAGCCCTCCTGTCAAGCTGGGTGAGCATGTTTGGCGTTCCTGACGACATCAGGACTGACAGAGGCCCCGCTTTCCTCTCAGAAATATGGCTAGCTCTGGCGAACCTGATGGGGACGACGCTCCATAGCACCACGGCATACAACCCCGCGGCAAACGGCATGGTCGAAAGAACTCACCGCGCCCTCAAGGCGTCCCTGATGGCGCGCTGCACCGACGGGGACTGGAAATCACGACTTCCTTGGGTACTCCTCGGCCTTCGCACTGCCCCTCGCGCAGACGGCGAAACTTCACCCGCCGAAAAGGTTTACGGGGAGGCGCTCGCAGTTCCTGGCGAATTCTTTCCCTCATCAACCGACGACACGCAGCTGGATCACCTAAGGGACATCGCCAGGAAGCTCAGGCTATGTCTCAAAACTTACCAGGACAGAACCAATCACTTCAAGCCAAAAAACCTGGATGAATGCGGGTACGTTTTCGTCCGTGTCGACGCTCATCGACAACCACTAACTAGAACTTATCGAGGCCCCTACCGGGTAATTTAGAAGACAACGAAAGCCTTCCTTCTCGACGTCCATGGCCAAGAGGTCTGGGTCTCAATAGACCGCGTGAAACCAGCGTTTCTTGAAGGAAGCGACACCGCCTCCGCCGGACCTAGCAGATCCAGAGTGCTACCTCAAAACAAGGCGCCCAACGAAAGAAAAATCATCAAACGACGACAAGAGGAAGAGATCCTTACGCCGACCACCGGCGCGCCCTCTGTTCAAAAACAAGGGGAACCCTCCGACGCCCGAAAAGATACGAAGATTGATCATCAGCCCTCTACGCCACCCGATGTCTTGGGGGGGGGGGAGTACTTGTAAGGACACCGCTCTCTTCGTCGTCCAGAAAATCAACAAACTGTTTATTTATTTGAATTCTCTTTTCGCCACACCGTGGTTTCCCATGTATATGTATTCCGCTCTATCAGAACTACCTTTTGACATATGTATTATTTCATTACATGTTTCTGTTAACTCATAATTCGTATATTTGTAAGTGTAAGAAAACACATATATTTTGGCGGGCAATTCAATCTGATTTGACGCCAACGCCATCCTACCTTTCCGTCCGCACCTTGTAATATACTCCCACGCACATTTGAATAAAGTATCAGTTGATCTTGGTGACGCTTGTCTCACTGTCCTTACAAAAGGATTAGACATTGTCAAACGGTGGTATGTATTGCCCTATGCTGTAAAGATATATATATATACTCACATATATATAGGCTATATATATGTACTATATATATATATATATATATATATATAAATATATATATATATATATATATATATAAATATATATATATGTATGTATGTATGTATGTATGTATGTATGTATGTATATATATATATATATATATATATATATAAAGCCATATCAAAGGAAAACAATGAAGTGTAATTCTGTCATTCTCTGTTATAAATCTTATTGAAGACCGAATTCTTCACGAGTATTTAGATAGTATTTTACAATTTCCAGACGTATGGGAGCTCCCGCACTGTATATACCCCCCCCCCCCCCCAAAAAAAAAGCCTCTAAAAATTCCCAGATTTTGGGACAAATTTCCCAAAATTGGCCTCCTGGTTAAAGAACTGCTTCAACTTATCAGACACCTCCACCATAGTCAACGTTCTATAGCCTTTTCATCAGCTAAAATCATAGTATAGTGCCTAGGATATATTTAGGCATCCTTCCAATAGATTAATTTAATTATAATATGAGTTCATAAGATAAGATATTCATATGAGTATAATTAAATATTTAAATGATACACAGTATATGAGTTAAATTTATATGCACGTTACCCCTAGATCAGCTCGCTTAGGTAAAAGAAAACGGTCAAACTTTCCATTTAGAGAAAACCTTATTTAAGGCTAACTCTTTTATATTTAATCACCAAGAAATATTTTGTTTTTTGTTATAAAGTCGTTTTAGCAAATTTATGAGTTAATGCCTTTAGGAATATTACCTTCCATAACTTGTATAATTGTACGATATAAAATTAGTAAGATTTTCTTTAGAATAGTAAAACTATCACCATAAACTTTAAGTAGATAGTATCTTAAAATCTAGGATTTATAGTTTTCGCTGTCTGATTGTGATGTTGGCAGATTCCTGAAAGATTTCCACTTTTTTTACAATAAATATTCAAATCTATTTCTACTTCATCACCAGGTAACATTTCTAAGCCTGCAAATCTGTTTCGGCCCTCTGTAACAATCCTTTTTACTACTTGTGTTATCTTAGTTTTTCAATGTCATATCTGGGAATTATAAGGTAAGTTTGCATTACTTTTCCTGGTCTTCAACTTAGTTTCTCAAGTGTCTAGTAGTGACTTTTTACATTATTGATAAATGTAAAGTTCGTTGCGATATTTTCCGCAGAAAGATGTCATAGTATGCTTTTGTATACCTGTGTTTAAGCAGTGTGTTCCCTATTATCAGTTCGTGAGAAAAAAAGAAAAAAAGAAAAAAAAAAACCTACTTGCTGATATGGAGTGCCATGCTCTCTCTCCCAGAATGTAGAAACTACGTTCCTCCATCCAAGTCTTTTTTTTTTCTCGAATCCAGTCAAGTCTTCTTTCAGTGAATGCACATACCCAGGCCGTATATTACAAGAACTGACAAAGGCTGCTATGATTTGCCATCCTAGTTCAACTTTGGACACTTAAGTTTCCATGATGTTAAGCTTTACTCTGGATTTTTAAACTTAGAACTATTTACTTATTATCGTGAAATACTTCGCCCCCTTCTCCCACTTGAAAGGATTGCACTAGACCAAGGGACATTTCTACCACCTGAGAGTTCACTAAAGGCCACTGATCTTTCTCCCTCTACCTTCCTGAAAACCTCAAGAGTTATGCGCTTCTACGAGTAAAGAACGAATTAAGAGTTTGCATAGAAATATACATACACATATACAAATAATTTATATGTTGTTACGCTACTGGTAACAATGCTGAAACTGTCTAAAAAGAGAATGTGCGATGATAAGATTTAATATATAATAAAGGAGACAAAAACTAAAGGAAAACTTAATTTATATTTTAATAAGACTATGTGTAGAAACACTTTACATAAATCTAGGTTTATTTTTAATCACTCAAATCACCACATTTAAAAAAAAAAAAAAAAAAAAAAAAAAAAAAAATCTCAATGCACAACTCATAGAATAAAGTAATGTCAAAAACCAATTCCTGCGGGAGCAAATTACGAAATACTTAAGAGATAATTGAATCAAACCTACATTTACACAGACTCTGTGAATCTACTTTTAAAATAAAATCAAACTTAAAACTATTAAAGTATAGCAGCAAGAATAACCAAATGCAAACAACAGTCCAATAAAATTACGTAAATTTCATTAACATATTGAACACGAAAAGATACATCTTAACATGTCCCTCACTTTAAGGAGAGGGAACATTGTAGATGCAAGTAACAAACTAATAGATTAGAATTTTTGTATACAGAAGCAAAAGTCAACATGTGGGAAGGATGTCAGCAATGAGGTTTAATCTTGCCTTTGATATACAATACCCCAATGTTATACTGCTGCCCATAGAGTTAATTTTGAATTTTTTTATTTTACTTGCAAAAGACAATGGATTACGGTCAGAAAAAAAAAACTACGATGAGATGGATTATCTATATTAATTTTATATACAAGAGATAATTAAAGTATTTATAAATGAATCAATATTTTTCAAGAGCATGAAGGAGAGCCCAAGCTTCCTTTTCCACTGCACATCTAGGGACTGAGGCGGCTTCAGTTTACTTGAATAAGAAATCTGGTGTAGTACATTATTGTCACCGGTCTGCATCAAAACTGCTCCTACAGCCACATGAGTAGCTTCTACTTTGATAAACAGCTTGTCGGATTCAGATTCCTTCAAAATGAAGACTTCAAGACGAAACTTTGATAGCTTTAAAGGCACGTTGATAATCTGTCCACTGGCGTCAATCTTAGGGCAGGCGATATTAATCAGAGGTACAGCAACTCCAGAAAATTCTGTACTGCCTTGTTTATAGGAGTAGGCAATATGTGATGCATGCAACTATCATACTTGGGTGCAATCATTCCGCTCCCGACATCCATGACCCAAGTTACAAAACTTTTCCCAATGGTAGCTTTTTGCCAGGTCTCTTCTAAGGCGAAGAAACAGGTCTCACGTTCTTTAATGTTTCTTTCCAAGTACTATCGTGGACCATGTTCCATGTTCTTTCCAAGTACTATCGTGGACCAACGTCATCAATGACAACATTTCTCAACTGAAACAGGACATCGAAAGGTGAAATGTTTACAACAGCATTAGTCATTTCAAAGGAATAAACAGTATTGAAATTGAACTACAGATATGATACAGGCTGAAGCCTTCTTAGCATTTTCTGTCAATGGTACTTAAGAGTAATTTAATAAAACTTAGTTAAAAATTTGGCATTTGAAACAAAAAGAAAATTCTTAAAGGATTAGTGTCTTAAAGGGAGGCAGAGTTTAACTTGCGTTGAACTTTCGAGACTAAGAGTAACCTTGTTTTTGGGTAAAAGATGCAGGGCAAGGCCCATGAGTTGGTCACTGTTCTGCCAACCCATTCTGGATAATAAAATACTTCCCGTTCCATAGCTTCCTTTTTGTGAGGAGGTAATCTGTATGGTCTCAGACAGACTGGATTAGTCCCAGGTGTCAATACCACATTGTGAAGCCACAGTTGATGGTAGAGGTACATCTGAAAAAGTAATATTATCAGCCAAGCCTTTTCAAGCTGGGAACTTTATGTCCTGCAAGATTAGAGTGTTAGATATACAAAGTTAGCATTCAATGGCAGGAAGAGTTTATCACCTGTAGTCTCATTAGCCATGTTTAACTATCTGAATTTTCACATTATTCCATCTAATTTCTAGAGATTCACATGAACTAACCCATGGTTCTTAAGTCTACCAGGTGTATAATATAATTATAATTACTTTCTACTAAGCCTTAATGGAATACCACGTAAAATTTGCTCTAACACTAAATTCTTTTTAATTTTCAA
>NC_090725.1:309382488-309402488 GCF_036898095.1 Palaemon carinicauda | reverse complement strand
GTTGGCAGTAAAGAAGATCTTTTATTTGACTCAATTTACTGCGCCCATTGTCGTCAGACATTTGAGCACATAGTAACAATAATATTGTTTACATCTATATATTATATAAGTTATATAAAGAGAATTCATATGGAATACAAAATAAAATTCAAGTCAATTACAATGATGCTTGTTCAGTATGTACCAAAGTGAGGAGGGTGCATGAGAATTCAATCCAACAAATTATTATCAGAGAGAGAGAGAGAGAGAGAGAGAGAGAGAGAGAGAGAGAGAGAGAGAGAGAGAGAGGGTGCATGAGAATTTCCTCCAACAAATTATAATCAGAGAGAGAGAGAGAGAGAGAGAGAGAGAGAGAGAGAGAGAGAGAGAGAGAGAAATTAACAAACCTTCACACACTCAGAGTTCAAAACTTCTGCAACGTTTTGTGATTTTACAGTTTTGTTACATAGTTAACTCTTTATCCTAACATGTAATGGTTATTATAATGATAACAAGAGTCAATATATTAACTAACATATGAAAACAGCTCTTCATCTATCATCTGAGAGAGAGAGAGAGAGAGAGAGAGAGAGAGAGAGAGAGAGAGAGAGAGAGAGAGAGAGAGAGAGAGATTGATTGATTGATTGAAAGTTTTCTGGCATCCTGAGAGAGAGAGAGAGAGAGAGAGAGAGAGAGAGAGAGAGAGAGAGAGAGAGAGAGAGAGAGAGAGAGAGAGAGAGAGAGGAGTGCATATCAAGGATAAAAAGACAGAATTAAAACCCTGAAGTTTATCTTTTCACTACTCTCTCATGTCCTCTGTATAAATGACCTCTCGGGTCGGTAACATCATACAGCCAAAACCGGACCATAATAAAGGCTCTGGAAACTGGAAGATAAACAGAATTACCTTCACTAAATCATTACCTCCGCCAACGAAGTTGGGAAGAGGTTTTGTTTTCGTCGTTGTTTGTCTGTTTGTTTGTTTACGAACAACTTCCTGTCCATAATTTCACTCATAGAATAGTGACACTTTCATGGATTAATTTCTATGATGAGACGTGGAAGTGACTAAATTTTGGAAAACCTAGGTCAAAGGTCAAAGTCAAGGCCGAGCAAAAGGTCGGTTGTGTGTGAGTAACTAAATTTTGAAAGTCCTAGGTCAAAGGTCAAGGTGAAGGTCAAGCTAAAGGTGTGTTGGGTGTGAACAACTTCCTTGCCGCAATTTTACTCATAGAGTAGTGAAACTATTGGGGATTAATTTTTATGTTAAGACGTAGAAGTGAGTCCATTTTGAAAGTCTCAGGTCAAAGGTCATGGTCAAGGTCGAGCTAAAGGTCTAGAAATAAGCTGCTGGGGCTGAGGTGTGTGCTCTACTGAGTGCCCTACTAGTTAGTAATAAGATTTCTCCGATATCCAGTGGAATACCTAATTTCCTCATAAAAATAAACCTGGTTAATAGAAAACTTTCTCTGTTATTATCATTATCAATAACTAAGATACCGCCCTAGTTGGAAAAGCGAGATGCTATAAGCCCAAGGGCTCCAACAGGGAAAAATAGCTAAGCTAGGATAGGAAATAAGGAAATAAACGATATAAGAAGTAATGAACAATTAGAATAAAATATTCTAAAAACATCAAAAACATTAAGACATATTTTATATATAAACTATAAAAAGACTTATGTCAGCCGGTTCAGCATAAAAAACATTTCCTGCAAGTTTGAACTTTCTTGTGCTGAATTGAATTTTGATTATATAATGTGATGAAATTCGAATTGGATTTGCGAACTCGTTTGTCCAAATTCATCTTAGTAATTTTTTTTTTCTTTTTTTTTTTGCGAAGGGTAATCAAGATATTTCAAAACATGTTTGCTCCCAGTTTGAAATGTGTTTTGGTTCATTTTCTGTTTTTCGGAAACATGCCAAAGCACACTACTCTGCCATAATACATCATAAATTTAAGTCTCTTTTATGTCATCTGATGGAATACAAAACAATAGGAAACTGTTCACCTTGAAGACAAGTTGGACTAAAGAAGAACTGTTCATTCTGTTTCCTACGTTCACGTTCCACGCTGCAAGAGTTTAATATTTTGTTTTAACCTAGATATTACCGTCTACTACTCCGGGTAAGTTCACTATATTCATTCCTTCAAGTTTCTCAAGCAGTTAGTCCTGTAGTATAGAATGAACATTATCTAACCGAGTGTAAGACCAAAATGGGCATGGCAGCTTTGGGGACATCCAGTAAAGTTTGTTAAAAAAAAAAAAAAAAAAAAAAATGGTCATTTTAAAAAATCAGTTCCTTAATCGTTTTCAATTTTTCTATCACTATTGTCTGCTTTCCTAAAGTTTAGGCAATGAATGGTCATTAGATCTCGAACCATTATTTGAAATTGCTTTTCTAAGTTTTACCTTCTGATTAATATGCTAAAATTGCTTACACTTTTGTGATTATTAAAAAAGCAATCGCCTCTACAATGACAAAAAACATATCTCTAGTTACACTATTTATTGCCATTCAATTAAGCAGAAATGTAGGACTTTAAATGAATATGAGTAAAACTGAGTTCATGTTCAATGAAAATGCAGAGACAACAAATATGTAAGATTGTTAATGAATATACGTACTTAGGACAGACAGTAAGTGATTCCCCAGGACACGAGACCGAAATTAAAAGGATAGGCATGGGATGGAGATCATTTGGTAAACAAAATGATATTATGAAATGTAAACTGCCACTTTCTCTTAAAAGAAAATTATTTAATCAGATGGTCCTACCAATGCATCAGAAACTTGGGGCCTTACTAAACCCTTAGAACATAAGCTCGTTACGACTCAGAGAGGTATGGATAGACTGATATTAGGAATAACACCAAGAAACAGAAAAAGAGCAACATGGATACGTGAGGAAACTGAAATAGAGAATAATCTAATAACATGTGAGAAAAAGAAAAAGACAAGTGCTCGACATATAATGAGAATGACATACAATAGATGGACATTAAGAATAGCAGAATGGGTCCCTAGAGATTGCAGACGGAATAGGGGTAGGGACCAAAGACGATCGTTTGATGAGCTAAGAAAATTTACAGTTATAGAGTGACATAGAAAGACCATAAACAGACGGAATTGGAAAGCTATAACCTTAGTTGGAAAAGCAAGATGCTATAAGCCCAAGGGCTTCAAAAGGGAAAGATAGCCCAGTGAGGAAAGGAAATAAGGAAATAAATAAACGATATATAAGTAATGAACAATTAAAATAGAATATTTTAAAAACATTAACAACATTAAATCAGACATTTCATTTATAGTCTATAAAAGGACTTATATCAGCCTATTCAATATAAAAACATTTGCTGCAAGTTTGAACTTTTGAAGTTCTACTAACTACCCGATTAGGAAGATCATTCCACGAAAAGTGTTACGTAATGGCCATCAAATAAGTATCATAGCTGTGAAAGGAATAAGGAAAAAACTAGATTGGATCTATCATTTCCGTGTTATTAATGATATCAGTGATCTGGGGCCAGAAATAAACCATAGAATACAAGCAGGACGGAAGAAAAGGAAAAAGTCCGTGGTGTACTATGTGACAGGAAAATAGGGGTTAAGTTGAAAGGTAAAGTACGCAGGACAGTTGTGAGACCGGCAATGATGTATGGAGCGGAGACGTGGGCAATAAAGAAGAAAGAAGAGAAGAAACTGGGTGTGGAAAAGATGAAAATGTTGAAATGGATGTGTGGGGTGACAAGAAGAGATAAGATACGGAATCAGGTAATTAGGGGTACCACAGGAGTTAGAGAACTATCAGATAAAATCCAAGAAAGTAGACTAAGGTGGTATGGTCATGTCATGAGAAGAGATGAACAGTATATTGGGAGGAGAGTGATGAAAATGGAGGTACAGGGAACGAGAAGGAGAGGGAGACCAAAGCGAAGGTGGATGGACTGTGTCAAGGATGACCTTCGATCAAAGGTATTAACCAGTGATGAAGTGTGGGACAGAGGTAGATGGAGTACGCTGGGCAGAAACATCGACCCCACATAAAAGTGGGAAAAGATGCAGACACAGAAGAAGAAGAAGTGGACTATGCCGTATAATTCTCTAAATACTTCAAAGATATACACAAGAATCAAATCTAGCGGATCATGTAGTTCACTAAAGCTTTCTGTATAGTGTGAGACTATATTCAAAGTTTCCTAATCGCTGATTGGCTGGAAAAAGATAATTCTAACCAATCAGGTAGCAGGTAACTCTTCCGAGCTAAAAGGGCACCCCTGCGAGTCAGCGCAAATGCTCCTCATTAAAAAAATTGAGTATAGGATAACAGATTTAGATGAGAGAGTATATCGGAGTAAAAACACGATTATCATTTATAATAATCGACCTATATCTTTTATTTTTTCATGCGTCATGTCATAGTGCATTTTAGATACTAATATCTTCATACCAACAATAACTGTTATCAGTGATTTTTAAGCATTACAATCCTTTATCTATCTAGATAAGTCTTACCTTTCCGCGCGATAAGGAAATCAATAACCCCCCACCGACATTTATGTGCTTTAACATCTTGCACAAGCAATATGGCAGAATCTTATAGCTTCTTCACCTATTAGCCAGTTCTAATATTGCTTGACATTAATCTGTTTGAACATCTATTACGTCAGTTAACTGCAGGAATTCTTCAGCTCTCATCTTGAAAAAGGTAACCTTGTCAACTTTTCCATATATAATCTTTTATTTCTTTTCACGGTAATGAGATAAAGTTCACTATATTATTCATCAGCGAAATTCTATAGAAAAAGAAATACAGGCACTTCGTGCAAATTATTATTATTATTATTATTATTATTATTATTATTATTATTATCATTATTATTATTATTATTATTATTATTATTAGTATTACTTGCTAAGCTATAACCCTATTTGGAAAAGCAGGATGCTATAAGCCCAGGGGCTCCAACAGGGAAAGTAGCTCAGTGAGGAAAGGAGGCAAGGAAAAATAAAATATTTCAAGAACAGTATCATTAAAATAAATATTTGCTATATAAACTTCAAAAACTTTAACAAAACAAGAGGAAGAGAAATATGATAGAATAGTGTGCCCGAGTGTACCCTCAAGCAAGAGAACTCTAACCCAAGACAGTGGGAGACCATGGTACAAAGGCTATGGCACTACCCAAGACTAGAGAATAATGCTATGATATAAAATAGAGCATTATATGCAAAATATTTCCACAGTTCAAAGGATAATTTCTTAATGGGCGAATAGATTAAAAAAAACACAATTTATGAAGAATCTCTCGATTTGGTATCAGTTGAATCTCAAGAGCCAAGCTCCACTTGAAGAGAATCAGTTGAAAATGACCTTGTGTCTTCTCTACAAGTTGGTATTATTATTATTATTATTATTATTATTATTATTATTATTATTATTATTATTATTGTTCTTCTTATTATTATTATTATTATTATTATTATTATTATTATTATTATTATTATTATTACTAGCAGGTGCAACTCAGGACGGATATTGTTTATGAGATCGGCATTGTCCCTCGTTATGTTGCTCTCTCTCAGGCAGTTCACTGTAATGTTGCTACATTCAAAAGCATATTTAAGACTGATTGATTGATTTGAGGTTTTCTGCCTTCCTGACATCTAAGGTTATTGACCCCAGCATATTCATGAGGGTTCATGAGACTTGAGTCTTTTCAATTGTAGATATTACCATGAAATCTGACAGGAATAGAGAAACTGTTTCACATCAATCCCTGGAATTTTCATTGGGATACATATATTATTCTAGGAACAAGTTACTCTACCGCCAAAAACAACTATTCAACCCATACCGAAATGAACGTTTGCTGTGGTTTTTCTATGGCAGATATCAATATGAAAACTGGTATGGACAAAGTGAATGTCCCTCCCATAAATCCATGAAAATTTCATTTAGATATGTAAAGTATTCTACGAGTAATTGACGGCGCCGCCGAAAATCGGCCTCCCTCGGATATCGAAAAATAACTTTTGAGAGAGCACTTAAGAGATAACTTAAAGATGTCGTAAATGCAACTCATTTGCAGTACAATGTAAACATCAACTGCATTGTAGAGAGGTTCAGATAGTGTCATCCAAAAGAACATACATCTCTATTATTTTCTTTTGTAGATTGATGTTGGATATAAATAAATTATGCTATGTATATTAGAACCTGCAAACGAACTCAAGGACTCACGTAATTATAAAGTAATTTATGAATTCCTTTATATCATCAGCGAAAGTCTTTGGTATGTATTTCCCTCCTAAAATATCTTGCTTGACAAATGACGAAGTAAACACATGTCACAGCATAAAAACTTTGTTTGATCACACTTCATATGATATAAACCCATTGGCCGCTGATATATGTGAATCTCTATATTACAGAATATATTTAAACAAACATTTGGAACCTGGTTTTGCAATACTCAAATAAAGGATTACCAGATAGAATACTGAATTACACTCAGTTCAAAGGAACAGTAACTTAAGAGGTAAAAAATGTGATTGCAACAATACTGACTTATACCCACTTTGAAGGAATAGTAACTTAGCGGTAAAAAATATGATTGCAACAATACTGAAGTATACCCTCTTCGAAGGAATAGTAACTTAAAAGGTAAAACATATGATTGCAACAATACTGAATTATACCCTCTTAGAAGGAATAGTAACTTAAGAGGTAAAAAATATGATTGCAACAATACTGAATTATACCCTCTTCGAAGGAATAGTAACTTGAGAGGTAAAACATATGATTGCCACACTACTGAATTATACCCTCTTCGAAGGAATAGTAACTTAAAAGGTAAAAAATATGATTGCCACAATACTGAATTATACCCTCTTCGAAGGAATAGTAACTTAAAAGGTAAAAAATATGATTGCAACAATACTGAATTATACCCTCTTCGAAGGAATAGTAACTTAAAAGGTAAAAAATATGATTGCAACAATACTGAATTATACCCTCTTCGAAGGAATAGTAACTTAAAAGGTAAAACATATGATTGCAACAATACTGAATTATACCCTCTTCGAAGGAATAGTAACTTGAGAGGTAAAAAATATGATTGCCACAATACTGAATTATACCCTCTTCGAAGGAATAGTAACTTAAAGAGGTAAAACATATGATTGCAACAATACTGAAGTATACCCTCTTCGAAGGAATAGTAACTTAAAAGGTAAAACATATGATTGCAACAATACTGAATTATACCCTCTTCGAAGGAATAGTAACTTAAAAGGTAAAACATATGATTGCAACAATACTGAATTATACCCTCTTCGAAGGAATAGTAACTTAAAAGGTAAAAAATATGATTGCAACAATACTGAATTATACCCTCTTCGAAGGAATAGTAACTTAAAAGGTAAAACATATGATTGCAACAATACTGAATTATACCCTCTTCGAAGGAATAGTAACTTAAGAGGTAAAAAATATGATTGCCACACTACTGAATTATACCCTCTTCGAAGGAATAGTAACTTAAAAGGTAAAACATATGATTGCCACACTACTGAATTATACCCTCTTCGAAGGAATAGTAACTTAAAAGGTAAAACATATGATTGCCACACTACTGAATTATACCCTCTTCGAAGGAATAGTAACTTAAAAGGTAAAACATATGATTGCCACACTACTGAATTATACCCTCTTCGAAGGAATAGTAACTTAAAAGGTAAAAAATATGATTGCCACAATACTGAATTATACCCTCTTCGAAGGAATAGTAACTTAAAAGGTAAAAAATATGATTGCCACAATACTGAATTATACCCTCTTCGAAGGAATAGTAACTTAAAAGGTAAAAAATATGATTGCAACAATACTGAATTATACCCTCTTCGAAGGAATAGTAACTTAAAAGGTAAAACATATGATTGCAACAATACTGAAGTATACCCTCTTCGAAGGAATAGTAACTTAAAAGGTAAAACATATGATTGCAACAATACTGAATTATACCCTCTTCGAAGGAATAGTAACTTGAGAGGTAAAAAATATGATTGCAACAATACTGACTTATACCCACTTCAAAGGAATAGTAACTTAAGAGGTAAAAATATGATTGTAACATTACTTTATCTGAAGTTGAAATTTATTACAGAAATAACATGGAAGAGCATGTCTGAGACTTTTGTCCTTCAGTGGACTAACAACGGCTAATGATAATGATATATATATATATATATATATATATATATATATATATATATATATATATATATATATTTATATGTATGTATATGTATATATATGGATGTATGTATATATATATATATATATATATATATATATATATATATATATATATATATATATATATATATGTATATATACATTTCTAGATGCATTTTCGTATAATAACCTTCCTCACCGCTTAAGCAATTCTAGCATCACTTGACATTTATTTGTTTGAACATCTACTCTGGCAGTTAACTACAGTTATCACTATTGCAGGAATTTCTAGCAAGAGTGACTACCCTGGACCAAAATTTGGATATGGATAAGCTTTCATTCTCAGAGAGGTAACATTGTCAACTTTTGCATATATAAACTTATAGGCCCTCTCACGATAATTTTTCAGCTAATAAGGTAAAGTTCACTATATTATTCAGTAGAAAAATTTCCTAAAACCAAAAATTCCAGGCAGTTTTGCGGCAAACGCTATGGTATAGACCCTTATATGCACAATATTTCCACAGTTCAAAGGATAATTTCTTCTCGGGCGAATGGATCAGAAAAGCCACAATTTGGGAAGAAAGTTTTGAGCTGTGCAATAACTTTGGAAATTATCTGATTTGGTATCAGTTGGATCTCAAGAGCCAAATTCCACTTGAAGAGAATCACGTGAGAAGGGCCCTATGTCTTCTGTACAGGTAAGTCGGAAAAGGCGAATGTTAATAAATAGCAAAGATTGTGTAGTACTCTGTGTGAAAAATCAAAATTTTGAGCAGACTATTCTTGCTAACGATTTTATTACCTGCCACATCAGGTAATATGTGAAACGATAAGATTGAATATTTTACCGCAACCATTTAAACTGATATAGCACTTACAAGGAGAGAGACGAGCGCTTCTTAATAGCATATTGTTTTTCTAGCAATTTTATAACCTGTCACAGGAAATGTCCAGCTCTGAGTCTTTGTCTTGGCGATCGTTCTGGTGAACAATGGGTCAGAAGAGCAACCAACTCTGAGATAGACTTTAAGGATTAGTATTTCTCCTACGCATATATGGCATATTGTTTGTTTGATATGCTTACTTAGAAATATGATATGATGTCTATTTCATCTCATAAAGATAAGTGAAGTTTGTAGAGCTTCAACAGAGGAATTACCCTTGCACTGCTTCAAATAGACGAAAGTTATCCAATTTTGCATTTGTATCTTAATTTATATTTAAGTTTGTATTGCTTTTAGGTACTTCAAAACCACAAGATCAAAGAAGTAAGGAAATTTCTCCACAGTTATAGATACAATACAGAGACTGGTCCACTGTTCTGTGCTAGGATGCTCCTTTCGCCAACGGATTTGGAATATGAGGCAGGGGAGGATGATCCAAGAGAGATGCACAATTCTTATATGTTCTTCGGGTTAGCTCACTGCTTCACTGATGGTACTACAAATACCCAAATAATGGGCCATTTTGTGTCTCTGCTGAATGATGTAATTGCTAACAAACCTATTAGTAACGATCCTCTTGGAGCTTTTGTTTCTGATGAGCAGACAGTCAAGGTAGTGAAAGAAAAGAGGCATCTGATGGAAACAAATTCTTCACTCGAAAAAGAGATTGCCGAAGAAGTACAGAAATACAATACTGTCCAGCCACTCATAATCACAGCTTTTCCAGCACCTACTGAAGAAAGAAATCCTGCAAGTTTAGTCAAGATATTAAATCATAGCATAACAAAGGAACTTTCCAAAAAAATGTAAAATGTTACTTTCAACTCTGGGTTTTCTGCAGTTGTCAATGTGGCCCTAGTTGACCTTCTAATCAAGAATGGCACTATCCAAGACTCATATGAAATCCAGTGTTTTCATTTGGTCAATTTACGCCGATACTGGAAGGTTCCGATGCCAAAAGCACTGGGCTTACACATTAGTTATCCATTAGTCATTTACAAAGAAACTCCACGAAAGGCTGGTGATCATCTGTTCTGGGATTACGCACGTTCACTTCACAAAGACATTGCTCTTTCTCTAGATTCAGGAAAGGTTCTACTATGGCAAGCTTATGAAAATCCAACTTCAAAGAACCCTCCTTACACAAAGGAATACTTATTAGGGGACAAGAGCTACTCAGGGGACTTTCTAACCTCTAACATGGGCGACGTGACTTCTAAAGTTACCAAAGGAGGAGACCATGTTCAGGTCGCAAACTTTCTCAGGTCATCTTCTGTTCACCTATCAGAGTTTCCATTAGAAATTGAGTGCCACACCTTCTGTGATAAGTTTTCAATGATATTTTCTTATAATACTGCTGCAGTTGGTTCACAATTTATTGAGGCTTTTTGTGATCAAATAGTATACAGATTGGAAAGATTGTTGCAATAAATAAAGAATCTCAAACATTAAGCCGGAAATTCCGTTTTGTAGAATTTCTCGAACAACAGTGTCCTGTAATGCAATTGTAACTTTTGAGTGGGAGAACTTTGAGAGGATTATTTCGTAATATAGCTTCCTTTAAGAGTTAGCATAGTATGCAAAAGACTAATTGGCAATAGATGAAATCTAAAATGTGTTTTTTTTCTAGGTATATCGCATCCATCTCATATATGTAGAACCAAACTGAAAACACTGCAGTAGGGGCCTATAAAGAATTTGAAAGTAAGCTTTTTGATTTGGACTAAGTTCTTTGAGAATGCGGTAATCGTTTATAAAGAATCAATTTGTTTTATTTACTCTCTTATTTTTGTGGTTAAGTTTGCTTCAATTGAGTATCGTACTTCCCTAATGCGTCGTTTTCTATATGGGAAAATATGAATGATATAGATTTTGCCGTCTTAATTCTAATTTACTTTAATTATTAACCGTTGAAGATTACATCGGGACTTTATAGTATTTTATAGTACAGAATATGGTACATCAATATTAACAAGTATATAGAGATTTATATATCATTAAGCAAAATGTATGCTTTATAAAATAAAAAAAGGACCTGAGTTTTTTTTAACAATCAGGGTTACTATCTGGTGCAAGATGTAACCACAATGGGTGATGAGAATCTAGCCACACACCTGTCTGACTGAGTCAAGCCACCTTTTACCTTCAGCCTCAGCACTGAAATGTATAAGCTGATGGGGGATATTTATGAATGTGACTTGGGTTTGCATAGCTAGAAAAAATATCAATGACTGAGTATTTGGTATTTGTTCCTGCGCTAATATAGACTTTTTATTTTTTATATTTAAGAAAGACTCCTTGATGGGAGGCAATCCATATGAATTGGACCTGAACAGTCTTACCGGCTAGGATGTGCAATTTTCCCTGGTCTTGTTTTGAGAGTTATGCATATGACACTGATACCTTCTTAATCAGCTAGGCATAGAAATGTAGTAGTGGCTGGTGCCAGGTCCAGTACTATTATGACAAAGTTACACTAAGTCACAGAAGAGCTTTATCTACTTGTTAGGGTGAAACCGCACCAGAAGTTTGTTAGGTAGACAGTCATATTTCCCTCCGTCGATATAAGGAGAGAAGAGAGTTACTTATAAAATAGAATCTGACTATTAGAATGGATACTGAGGAATGTAGCATAGTTACATCAGTCATCTGGCGCATGAAGTTACTGTGCCCTAAAAAAAGAAAAAAAGGGCATAGAACAGTCAGTAATTTTACCTTTCACTCTAGACTTATGAGGGAACAATAGGCTAAGAAAAGATAATTTTATGTCCTTTTGAAAGCAGATAAAACTACATAATATAAATAGCAGTCTCCTCATGATCCAAGAAAAAACCTATTCTAGGACTTGTGAGGAACCTCCACCAGCTAGCGCAATAATAGGTTATTGTTAAAAGCTATCACCAGAGGGGTGACCTGACTGTGTGACCTCTTATCCGAGTTAAGCAGTCATATCCCTCTCCAGATTATGCATACACTCACTTGATTGTGCTATGAAGCCTTCTTGTTGCTGTAGGGAGCCAATGGGCACAAACAATATCCCATGATTCAAACCAAAAAAAAGTATAGGAGGAATGGGAATGAAAAGTAGTTAAACATTGGGTCATATATCAAGTGGCTCTGTGTCAGGCAAGAATATTATTGATCCTGACCCCATCAGTATGAGTGGCCAACAGTTTTGAACAGGAGTTCCCTGTGAGATAACCCACTCATAGAGGAAAAATAGTCAGGCACATCATAGCTCTGAGTAGAATGGTCCAATCCCACTTTTTGGGCATGAGTTCCAGGGGAGAATAAGACTGTTCAAAACTCCTTGGTAGCATAGACAACTCCCATAAGGAGAAAGGTCCGTACCATTCAGTTCGAAGGCCTAGCACAAGGCTGAGAGATAGTCAGGATGAGCTTTCCTTAGTTGATGTAGAAGAAATACTGTGCAGTCTGTTGAAGAGTCACTGAAAACAGAGACAATCCATGGTAAACACCATCAGAAAAAGTTATATGAGAAAGGCCTTTCACTCTAAGAAGACAATGGGTAATCTTCAGCCATGAGTTGCAAGGGACTCCACGGTCTAAAGATTTGGCTGGCAGAGAAAAATTGGTCATGGGTCTCTCTCTCTCTCTCTCTCTCTCTCTCTCTCTCTCTCTCTCTCTCTCTCTCTCTCTCTCTCTCTGGACTGCAGATAAAAGGCAAGCAGATTGGAATGATAGTTAATTTAAGACTACCTTGTGGCCAGCAGGGTCGTCCTGAAATTTGAAGAGTAACATTTGTTGAACACTAGGCAAATCAGTTTTAGCAGGGGGAAGGCATGCACATCCACGTTTTTCAATGGGTACTAAATGTGCTTTCGAATACTACCCGTGGACTTATAACTGGGAGGGGAACACTGGGACTTCATATTCCCCAGGGAGAGAACTGGTGAATTACTGGTTATCCACACAGTGCAAAGGAACTCTCCACCTTCCACGGATAAAGGCATCACCATGTCTCTATCTCTAGTTCCTGGCACCTAAGTGATTCACAAGGACGTTCCTCATTGTCCACAATGTTCCTTCTTATGTTTTTATGGTTTCTTGGACGCTCCTGTCGTGCACCTATTTAATTAAGTAAGAAAGTGGCATGGAAACCGTATCACTTTATGCATTGATGTTAGCCACCATGAACACGATGTCCCTCATCAGCCCTATATAGTGGTCCATTACCTCATTTTGGAGCTTTTGCATTGCAAAACAACCCTGTTAGAAACTCCTGATCATTGATATGCTGTTACAAATTGCCTCTTCTCTACGCATCTATTAAGTCTAGAGGTATCGATGATCAGTTATTGAGGGTAACTAAAATATTTATTGTAGAAATGAAACCCGTATGGAGGCAGGGAAGAAATTGCTTTGTCTGAAATAACTGTGAATTCTGCCTTCGTGGCTGTTCAGAATCTTTATAGACCAAGGAAGGAAAGCCAACAAATAGTTGGATAGATAGTTTGAAAAACATATTGTAAAAGAAGGGCCATGATTTACAGGAAGCTTATCGATGCATTTAAGATAGGTAGAGTGTCACAAACTGTCGTTTTGGTTGATACACTATTGTTGGACTTTATTTTCTGTTGTATGGAGTGACTAGTATTGTAGAGGTTATTGCATGGGGTGTTCATCTGTAATTAGACTCTAATCAAAGTAATTTCTTATAATATTTACCTCGATGTTTGTAGAAATATTATATTTTGTATATTTTTATACGGTACTATCTACGATTTATTGGTTGATTGGTAGGGCAATGAGATACACATTCGTGCAAACTTGCTTCTCACACTTGTACTCTTAAGCTCTTTCCCAGCTATTTTTTGATGACAGTCTGTGTAATTCCACTAGTTTGAATTCACTCGTGGACCAAATCGGAGAACTAATCATTGTGGTAAAATGGTACACACCCCAACCATTTGAACTTGAATAGAAACACTAAAGTTATCAATGCATAGTCCCCTTTTAGGGTTATATTTAATTTTGATAGTAGTGGGAGAATATAATGTATGTGGTCAGGGTTGTAGTTGCCGAAGTGATAACGTCCCTGACAGGTGAACGCCAGACTGAGGTTCGAGTCCCCCACAAAATCGTTAGTTTCTTTGGACGCTGCAAGTCACCATCCTTGTGAGTGAAGGATGGGGTGTTTGCGGAAGCCTATAGGTCTAGCTTGAGTGGAAAGGGGTATTGGGCTCTGATCATATAGTCAGTCTCTAGGGCATTATCCTGCTTGACAGGGCAATGTCATTGTCCATTGCCTCTGCCATTCATGAGTGGCCTTTAAACCTTTAAGCCTTTACATGATAGGCTGCGTAATCCACTAGTGTGAAATCATTCGTGGACCAAATCGGAGAACTATTCATTGTGGTAAAATGGTGCATACCCCAACCCCTTGCATTTGAATAGAGACACTGAATTTATCAATGCATAGTCCCTTTTCGTGTTATATTTAATTTTGATAGTAGTGGGAGAACATAATGTAGATGGTCAATAACAGCATACAAACAAAGACGCAATTGGGTACACTCTTGCCATTACAGACCTCAGTTCCAGAAAATATGCATGGAAACCTCTGAGCATACTTTTCACTTAATGTAGAGTGTGCTGCTGCAGTCGAAAAGTTACTTTAACCATTCGGAGTCGTAAAAATCAAACGATGTTCATTAGTCATATCACTTTTAGTTATTTAATGAGACTCCTTCCCATGTTTCAAGGTTTAAAGGCTTAAAGGCCACTCATGAATGGCACCGGCAAGGGACAGTGACATTGCCCAATCAAGCAAGACAATGCCTTAGAGACTGACCATATATGCCGTTCATGAATGCCACAGGCAAGGGACATTGACATTGCCCTATCAAGCCGAACATTCCCCTATAGACTGACCATATAAGCCTCTCATGAAAGGCAGAGGCAAGGGACAGTGACATTGCCCTATTAAGCAGGACGATGCCCTAGAGACTGACCATATATACATATGATCAGCACCCAAGCCCCCTCTCCACCCAAGGTAGGACCAATAAGGGCCTGGTAGTGGCTGCTGATCACTCAGCAGATAAACATATAGGCTCCCCCAAAACCCTCATTCCGTAGCTAACAAGGATATTGAGGTTGCAGTGACCAAAGGAACTAACGAGTTTGAGTCGGACTCGAACCCCAGTCTGGTATTCACCAGTAAGGGACGTAACGATGGAATAAGCTCATATATGATATTTCTAAGAGAGAAAGGAAACAAATACTCCTCTGAAACAGTATTATTATTGTGTCATTATTATGCAAAAAGTATGTTCATATTTCTTGTACTCAATGAATATAACACTCCGGCACACTATTCTATCTGTTCCTTATTTCCTTGCCTTACTGGGCTATTTTCCCTGTTTGAGCCATTGGGCTTATAGCATCAGATATATATATATATATATATATATATATATATATATATATATATATATATATATATATATATATATATATATATATATATATGTATATATATATATATATATATATATATATATATATTTATATATATGTATATATATATATATATAATATATATATATATATATATATATATATATATATAAATGTGCGTCTGTATCTTTATGTATCTTTGTATGTATGTCTCTCTAAAGGTAGCAAAGCGGATAGATTAAATAAAAAAAAAAACTAAGGTTTGATAGGATGTAAATATAATTACAGTGAGAACACATCTTTTATAGCATAGTGAGTATTGATTCAATGCAGAAAACCACAGCTGCGATTAAGTATCCGAGAAGAAGGATGTAAAATGCGGCCTGTAAAGGAAAAAAAACAAGTCTCAATTCAAAATATAAAGAAATAAATATATCAATTATCAGTGTGATCATTATTAGAAGTATATCGAAATCTTTAAATTTTAGTAATAGTTGAGATGATTACTTGCTATAGATATACTTGACTAATTTGATATTTTACCTGATTACTTATAATATATATACTTGATTAATTTTATATTGCTCCTGATTACTTACAATTAATATGCTTGATTAATTCAATATTTTACCTGATCACTTACAATAAATATGTTTGATTAATTTAATATTGTACCTGATTACTTACAAAAAATATATTTGCTTAATCTAACATTGTACCTGATTACTGGCAATAAATATATTTGATTAATTTAATATTGTACCTGATTGCGTAGAATAAATATACTTGATTAATTCAATAATCTACGTAATTACTTGCAATATATATACTTGATTAATTCAATATTATACATAGTAATTTTTTATAAATATGCATGGCTTATAAGCTTTAGGTTTATTTTGTAATTATTATTATTTTTTCACTCTAAGCATAATATTGATATAAAAATGTTTACTTTATGAAATAAATTTTTAAGACACTCAATCAATAAAAATAAAGAAAATTGTGCTCTTTAGGTTACGTGAGAAACTTAGTATCGAATATTCACTCAAAAACCTCTTTTTAATATAATTAATTTTTTAGTTATTATTTATTCATTTTGATTCTAAACAATATTTGATTATAATTTGATTGTAATATAATACTTATTTGCATTCAGTATTAATTTAACGAAAGTTTACCATTCACACAGCCTACTTCGGATGTGTTCATTACGACCAATTCCAATCTGTTGTTATTATTATTATTATTATTATTATTATTATTATTATTATTATTATTATTATTATTATTATTACGTGCTAAGCTACAATCCTAGTTTGAAAAGCAGGATACTATAAACCCATGGGACCCAACAGGGAAAATAACCCAGTGAGGAAAGGAAACAAGAAAAGATAAAATATTTTAAGAACAGTAACAACATTAAAGTAAATATATCCTATATAAACTATAAAGACTTGAACAAACAAGAGGAAGAGAAATAAGATAGAATACTGTGCCCGAGTGTACCCTCAGGCAAGAGAATTCTAACCCACGAGAGTAGAAGACCATGATAGAGAGGCTATGGCACTCCCAAGAATAGAGAACAATGGATTGATTTTGGAGTGTCCTTCTCCACCATGTTTAGTCCTAACAACAAGTTCGCTTGCTTGAGGGTGTACTCGACCACACTATTTTGTCTTATTTCTCTTCCTCTTGTTTTGTTATACTTTTTATTGTTTATATAGGTTATGTTTATTTTAATGTTGTTACTCTTCTTAAAATATTTTATTTTACCTTGCTTCCTTTCCTCACTGGGCTATTTTCCATGCTGGAGCCCCTGGGCTTATAGCATCCTGCTTTTCCAACTAGGGTTGTAACTTAGTAAGTAATGATAATTATAATGATAATGATAATGATAATGATAATAATAATAATGATAATAATAATAATAATAAAGATCGTTTACATTTGTGTTGAACGAACCTGTAAATGATTGATTGAAAATGCTTGTGGACCAGCGTCAGTGTCCTCGACATTTGCATTTGTGGATATTTTCTGGAACTCGTCATTAATCCATTTTGTGATTAGAGCTCCCTCGTTGATAGCATCAAACTGGAATTTAAAAAAAAAAAAAAATTTAGTTGGTGATAAATTTAGTTATTCATGTCTAGTCCATTATATATTGCTAATAGATATTATTATTATTATTATTATTATTATTATTATTATTATTATTATTATTTGGGCTGCTGTGGCCTGATTGGTAACGTCTCTGCCTGGTGTTTGCCAGTCAGGGGTTCGAGTCCCGCTCAGACTCGTTAGTACTATTAGTGTCTGCAACCTTACCATCCCTATGAGCTAAGGTTGGGTGGTTAGGGGGAGCCTATAGGTCTATCTGCTGAGTCATCAGCAGCCACTGCCTGGCCCTCCCTGGTCCTAGCTTGGGTGGAGAGGAGGCTTGGGCGCTGATCATATAATATATGGTCAGTGTCTAGGACATTGTCCTGATTGCTAGGGCAATGTCACTGTCACTTGCCTCTGCCATTCATGAGCGACCTTTAAACCTTTAAACTTGCTAAGCTACAACCCTAGTTAGAAAAGCAGGATACTATAAGCCCAAGGGTTCCAACAGAAAAAATAGCCCATGGAGGAAAAGAAATAAGGAAAAACTACAAGAGAAGTTCAAGAACAATAATAACATTGAAATAAATCTTTCATATATAAACTACAAAAACTTGAAAATAACAAAAGGAAGAGAAACAAGATAGAATAGTATGCCCGAGTGTCCCTTTAAGCAAGCTAACAAACTCATGTGTCCAAAACTAATATGATTCCAGAAAGTGAATGATATCATTTCTCATTATAATCGTATTTTTTTTTCTTGAGTACACAAAGATTATTAAGAATTAATCTATGCTGCTTCACATAGATATAAAATTAGCTATTATATTCCAAGGCACTGGGAATGTTTTCGTTGTTAATATTACTGTATTTTAAGTCAAGAATAAAAGATAGACATACAAATGTAAATTAGTCTTTGACATTGATCTTCCCAAATTTAATCACTTCCAGCTTTTCATATAACAGTTAATCTCAGCAACTGTCATTACATGATAATAATAATAATAATAATAATAATAATAATAATAATAATAATAATAATAAACTCAATAAAAATAATAGTAATAAATAATAATAGAATAATAATAATAATAATAATAATAATAATAATAATAATAATAATAATAATAATAACGTCTAAAACACTTCTATAAGGCTGAAATTACTGCCAGATCATTGTTCAGACAGCATGTATAATGCTTAAAATGCTTCTACAAGACTAAATTTAGGGCCAGATATGTATTCTGACAGCTTCCATGGCCTGGAATCTGTTCCCAAACTAACACACACAAACGAAC
Source organism: Palaemon carinicauda (assembly GCF_036898095.1). Classification (NCBI taxonomy): domain Eukaryota; kingdom Metazoa; phylum Arthropoda; class Malacostraca; order Decapoda; family Palaemonidae; genus Palaemon; species Palaemon carinicauda. The sequence continues at coordinate 309,383,497 of NC_090725.1, read as the reverse complement.
AAGCAAACAGCGGGCATAAGGTAGTAGGTTGGCCAGGGTACCAGCCGCCCGTTGAGATACTACTGCTAGAGAGTTATTGGGTCTTTTGACTGGCCAGACAGTACTACATTGGATCCTTCTCTCTGGTTACGGCTCTTTTCCTTTGCCTACACAGACACCGAATAGTCTGGCCTATTCTTTACAGATTCTCCTCTGTCCTCATACACCTAACAACACAGATTACCAAACAATTCTTCTTTAGTGAAGGGATAACTGCACTCTAATTGTTCAGTGGCCACTTTCCTCTTGGTAAGGGTAGAAAAGACTCTTTAGCTATGGTAAGCAGCTCTTCTAGGAGAAGGACACTCTAAAATCAAACCATTGTTCTCTAGTCTTGGGTAGTGCCATAGCCTCTGTATCAAGGTCTTCCACTGTCTTGGGTTAGAGTTCTCTTGCTTGAGGGTACACTCGGGCACACTGTTCTATCTAGTTTCTCTTCCTCTTGTTTTTTTTTAAGTTTTTATAGTTTATATAGGAAATATCTATTGTAATGTTGTTATTATTCTTAAAATATTTTATTTTTCCTTGTTTCCTTTTCTCACTGGGCTATTTTCCCTGTTGGGGCCCATGGGCTTATAGCATCCTGCTTATCCAACTAGGGTTGTAGCTTAGCATTTAATAATAATTTAATAACAATAATAATAATAAAAACATAACCTCCTTCGTTGGCGGATGTAATAAACCAGATATTTGCTCAGACCGCTTCTATGACCAGGAACCTCTTCACAAACTAACACACACAGACATGCGCACAAGGAGCGGGTAAAACATAACCTCCTTCGTTGGAGGAGGTCATAAACTTACATTTTGTCGAACTGATATCGATAGTTTGCTCCTCTTACGCACGGGATCCCATAGTACTGGATTGCGAAGTTGTCTCGGGCGAAGTAATATCTACGAAAACCTTTTCGAACTGCGATGAATTTCGAGGCCAACTGAGCTACGATGTAGATGCTCTTCTCCTTGAGAA
>NC_090725.1:309369988-309372488 GCF_036898095.1 Palaemon carinicauda | reverse complement strand
TCAGATCTCTTCGCGCGTTTGATGCGTATTATCTCCAGATTCCTGTTGCATCCTTTAGCTGTGCTCTTAGCACTGAATCTGTTATGGAAGCAAACTGGAGAGAGCCCAGCACTCTCTCCTGTTTGCGTCTTGATATCCGATTGGATATCAATAGACTCTTGGCAGATCCTGCTATTTCTTTCCTCTTCTTCCCAGGAATGGAAAGTTGATGTGACTCCAAATTCCAATGGATTCCCAACCATTGAAATTTTTTGAGCTGGAGATAGTCGAGACTTTTTTATGTTGATCTTGAATCCCAGATGTTCCAGGAACTAGATCACTATCTTAGAGGCTTGCATGCATTCTGTCCTGGATGCTGCCCACACCAGCCAGTCGTCCAAGTAGGCCACTACTTGGACTCTCTTTAGGCGTAATTGATGGACGGCTGCGTTCGCAAGCTCCATGAGAATAATTGGGCTTTGTTTAGCCCGAATGGTATGGTTCTGAAGGCGTAAAGTCTTCTTTGTAACTCAAACCCTAGGTAGGAGGAGATGTGACGATTAATTGAAACGTGCCAATAAGCGTCTGACAAGTCTATGGAGACTGTATATGCCCTTTTTTGGGCAGTAGGGTCCTTTTGTGTTGAAATGTGAGCATCCTGAACTTGTAGTTCACTATGAACTTAGTTGAGTGGCGACAAGTCCGGAATGACTCTGAGTTTCTGAGTCCTTCTTTGGAACACAAAACAGCCTGCCTTGGAACTTGATGGACTTTACTTTTCGAATTACTCTTTTCACTAAGAGTTTTCGGACATATTCTTCCAGAATGGGGGTAGATTGTTGGAAGAACTGAGGAAATGGAGGTGGAGGACTGTTCCAGCACCAACCTAGTCCATTCTTTATTAGGCTGTGGGCCCAGGGATCGAAGGTCCAACGATCCCTAAATAGATGTAGTCTCCCTCCTACTGGAAGCATCTCGCTTCTGTCGTTGTGGACCTGAGGCCTTGCCTCCTTAACCGCGTCCTCCCCTGAATCCCCTTCCCCTTGAAGGGTGTCTAGAAGAACCTCTGGCTGTTTCTCTAGCTTTTGATTGAAAGGAAGAAGTCTGCCTTTCAAAGGCTGGGTTAAAAACTGGCGATTGTGTCGCCACGTGTTGAGGTACCAACTGGTACGTGGTTGGAAGTTGTGCCACTAACTGAGGCACCGCGGTCACAGGAAGTTGCTGTTGTTGCCGTCAGTAGGGCTTAGCCGGCCGAGAGGATAACCTAGGCCTTTTTGTCTTCTTCTTGGGTTGGGGACCCTCATCCGGAGAAGACTTCTCTTAAGGTTTAAGCACCACATTTGGAGAAGGTTCCTATTCTACGTGGCGGCTTTGTTTACTACCTCTTTAACTACTTCGTTGGGAAAGAGGTCTTTACCTCATATACAAGAAGAAATCAGTCTCCTCGGTTTGTGCCTCACCGCAGCCAAGGCGAACACGAACTCTCTACAGGCTCTCCTAGCTTTAATAAAGCTAGAGAGATCCTTCGTAACTGTGGCCAGATGGGTTTTGGCCACTACCATGAACGTGTCCTGTTCCTTGGGGTCACTTGCCATCTTTTTTTTTTTTTTTTTTTAAATCGTTTGCAACGCATCGATGCCGCAAGTCTTTCTTTCGTCTCTTTCCCTCTGCGCAAGAGAAACTCCAACAGCTTTGGAAGTCCCTCACCAAACTGACGTTTGGCAATATCAGCTTCCAACTTCCCGACTGAGAAGGTAAGGTGAACGTCCTTCCAGTCCTTTTGGTCCAATGGCAAGGTCAGGGATAACGGCTTGCATTCCTCCATAGAGGGGCATGGTTTCCTTGCCTTCGCCGTCTTCAAGGCTGCCTTATATCCCTTTTCTATGAAGGGAAAGGCTCTGGTTGGAGAGGCCACAAAGGAGGGAAGCTTCTTACTCAAAGCTGGCACCTTTGAATTTGTGAAGCCCCTCTTTTTCATCGACCTCGCTAGTAATGCCTGTGCATTACTATGGTCAAGGACTATGACCTCCTTCAGCTCCGTTTCCTCCTTTGAGGCTGGCTCCTTCCTAAGATGGACATAGCAGTCCGGGTAAGAGTCTCTGTTGGGCCAAAATTCCACGTCTTCCAGGGGAATTGAGCCCAACTTCTTCGATATAACAATCCTCCCGGTTGTCATTGACATGTGTTTGGCATACCTCCTAGGGTTGGTATCTGAGCACAAAGGAAGATCCTTCACGTTGAGTTTGCTTCTGGGGCCCACGTGATGGTGCGAGTCTGCGTATCTCCAGTTTCATCGTAGCTTCCTTTTCATCAATCTTCTTTTGTATTTGTTGAATCATTTCAATAATAGAAGAAAGAGTCCTTCACCAGATCATCTGGGATATCAGACGATGAAGAGGGAACAGGTTCTGGGGAGGGAACCGATGTAACCGACGCCTCGTCGATTTCTTCCTCTTCTATTTCTGGAGCCTGGGTCAGCTCCTCCTCCTGACCTTCTCCCAGAAGGTCCTTCTCTGTATAA
>NC_090725.1:309357488-309359988 GCF_036898095.1 Palaemon carinicauda | reverse complement strand
CCTTCCTCTTGCCACCTCCTAATCCACCTGTAAATCGTAGTGATGCTGAGCCCTGTCTCGTAGGATATTCTCCTCACTGGGACGCCATAGAGCCACATCCAGACCAGCTGTGATCGAGTGTTCAGGGTGGCAAGTGTGTCGGTTGAAAAGTACTTCATCGCGGTTCTGGAAGTGGAGTACTTGGGTCTCAGTTTCGGTGTGTTATTATCTTTATTATTATTATCAATAGCTAAGATAGAACTGGGTTTCAGTTTGTGTATATTACTGTCATTATCATTATTATCCCTAGCTGAACTACAACTGGGTCTCAGTTTGGGTGTATTATTATTATTATTATTATTATTATTATTATTATTATTATTAGCTAAGATACAACTGTGTCTAAGTTTGTGTGCATTATTATCATTAGTATTATTATCACTAGCTGAGCTATAACTGTGTCTAAGTTTGTGTGCATTATTAGTATTATTATCACTAACTTAGCTACAACTGGGTCTCAGTTTGGTGGTGTTATTGTTATTATTATTATCATCACTAGCTAAGATACAACTGTGTCTAAGTTTGTGTGCATTATTATCATTATTATCATTACCACTAGCTAAGCTACAACTGGGTCTCAGTTTGGGGGTGTTATTGTCATTATTATCATTACCACTAGCTAAGCTACAACTGGGTCTCAGTTTGGGGGTGTTATTGTCATTATTATCAATACCACTAGCTAAGCTACAACTGGGTCTCAGTTTGGGGGTGTTATTGTCATTATTATCATTACCACTAGCTAAGCTACAACTGGGTCTCAGTTTGGGGGTGTTATTGTCATTATTATCATTACCACTAGCTAAGCTACAACTGGGTCTCAGTTTGGGGGTGTTATTGTCATTATTATTATTACCACTAGCTAAGCTACAACTGGGTCTCAGTTTGGTGGTTATTGTCATTATTATTATTACCACTAGCTAAGCTACAACTGGGTCTCAGTTTGGGGGTGTTATTGTCATTATTATCATTACCACTAGCTAAGCTACAACTGGGTCTCAGTTTGGGGGTGTTATTGTCATTATTATTATTACCACTAGCTAAGCTACAACTGGTTCTCAGTTTGGGGGTGTTATTGTCATTATTATTATTACCACTAGCTAAGCTACAACTGGGTCTCAGTTTGGGGGTGTTATTGTCATTATTATTATTACCACTAGCTAAGCTACAACTGGGTCTCAGTTTGGGGGTGTTATTATCATTATTATTATTACCACTAGCTAAGCTACAACTGGGTCTCAGTTTGGGGGTGTTATTGTCATTATTATTATTACCACTAGCTAAGCTACAGCTGGATCTCAGTTTGGGCGTGTTTTTATCATTACTATTATTATCACCAGCTAAGTTACGACCTTAGTTGGAAAAGCAGGGTGTTATAGGTCCAAGTACTCCAACAGGGAAAAATAGCCCAGTGAGCAAAGGGAATATGGAAATAAATAACGTACAAGTGAAATGATTAACAATTAAAATAAAATATTTTAAGAACAGTGACAACATCAAAATAAATCTTTCATATATATACTGTAAAAACTTGAAAAAAATACAAGAAGAAAAATAAGATAGAATAGCGTGCCTGAGTATACCCTCAAGCAAGGGAACTCGACACTATGGCAGTGGAAGACCATGGTACAGAAGCCATGGCACTACCCAGGACTAGAGAACAAATGTTTGATTTTGGAGTGTCCTTCTCCAAGAAGAGCAGCTTAGCGTAGCTAAAGTGTCTTCTACCCTTAACAGGAGGAAAGTAGCCACTGAACAATTACAGTCCAGTATTAACCCCTTGGGCGAAGAAGCACTGTTTGGTAATCTCAGTGTTGTATGAGGATAGAGGAGAATGTGGAAAGAATAGGCTAGACTATTCGGTGTATCTGTAGGCAAAGGAAAAATGAACCATAGCCAGAGTGAGGGATCCAATGTAGCACTGTCTGGCCAGTCAAAGGATCCAATAACTCTCTACCGGTAGTATTTCAACGGGTGGCTGGTGCCCTGGCCAACCTACTACCTATACATGTATAAGCGTTGCTTGCTTCTATTCGGAAGTTGGGTATTTCCAATGTATTGCTTACCAAAATCGAATTAGATGAGAGATTCAAATCAGGTATTTCAAATATATTGCTCATCAAAAATCAATTAGATGATAAATTTTTATATGCCATAATATAACGTAGCTAATCATTGTCGCAACATTTTTCTTTTTATATTATAAATTCAAAAATAAAGAAAAATAAAAATCAAGATTACTTTTAAGAAATAATAGCATTTAATTAAAAACTACCAAAAATATGATAATGTACTATTCAAAATTGGAATAGAACGACAATCTAGGATGATTTTTAAGAAATTAAAGCATTTAATAAAAAATTATAAACTACCAACAATTTAAGGATTTTTTTTTTTTTGGATCGAATCTGAAATTATCTCTAAAATTCATCTCAGAGGATGTTTGTTAGCTGCAGGAGTTTTC
>NC_090725.1:309342488-309352488 GCF_036898095.1 Palaemon carinicauda | reverse complement strand
CCTGTCCAAGAAGTGTCGTTGAAATTAGTTCAGCACTTTTTGGGTATTGTTCAAAAACACAAAATTAAAATTACTATCATTTTCAAAGTACTGCTGCGTATTTGTACTTAGATATATTTTTTTCAAAATCTATAGGATTTGTCCTTCGGTCATAGCTCACATGTCCATCAAGTTTCGTTGAAAGTCGTTCTGTAGTTTTTACGTATTTATACTTTTATATTTTTTTTTAAATCTATAGGCCCACATGTCCACCGAGTATCGTTGAAATTGGTTCAGTAGTAACTTGGGTAATGTTGTTTACAAACAAAAAATCAACATTGCTATTATTTTCAAAGTAATGCTGCGTACTTGTATCTTGATTAACTTAATCCAAAATGTGACATGTATATATATATATATATATATATATATATATATATGTGTGTGTGTGTATGTATATATAAATAAATATATGTATATATATATATATATATATATATATATATATATATATATATATATATATATACATATTTTTGGGCTCAAGCCATGTCGTCCTGATGGAAGTTCCTATAGGGTAGCTTCCTAGGGTATATTACAACTACGGCGATATTCCCAGAGAATTTACCTTAAGGTACCAGAATTCTAACTCCTGGAGCGAGTATCCCTCGTGAAAGGGATATCGCGACATATCAGAGGACGTATTCTAGACACGTCACATGGCAATCTACAACCTGGACAGAGATTTCGTCTCGTAGGAGGTGATTGACGAGATACGAATTCGGGAAAGAAAAAGGGGAGCCGCTCCCAAGGCTTCCCTATCCCCCGATTCGTATGCGTGCCTGGAGCCAATCCTGGCGCCATCTGTATTCCTTTTTGCGTAGCTTAACAACTCGGTGTTTTTTCCTGTTTTTCTCGCAAATCTTGGATTTATTCGGCTTTTCATGGCTTCTTCGTCTTCGTTGGCCTCTGATAAGTTGAGTATAGTGTCTGTTATGTATAAATGTAGGCTTTTGATAAAATTTTGAGTGATTAATAGGATTAATCTTTGATACAAGAGCCGTAGCCTACCAGAGGTGTCCTGGACACTGTCGCTCGCTAGGTATAAATTAGTTAGTCAGATCGACATTCCTGGTTGTTTTGCTTTAATAAATTTTAGCTATTTAGCTTTACATAGGATTTCCTTTCGTGCTTAGTATTATTTGGCGAAGTATTCGCCATTCTGGCCTACGCTAGGCCATGTAGCCTAGTCGTTTGGTCCTAGTACTTCATGCATGAATTTTGTTTTTCCGAGTGTAATTAAAATTTTATTGAAGCTTTAGGCTATATTTTATACATTTAAGATTGTGTGGAATATTTCCAAGATTGTATACGTGTGAGTTTCGGTGAATTAGGTAATCGATTCTCTTGGTGCCTAGGCTAATTGCTTATGGAGCCTTAGTATACTTTATCATACTCCCCGGTTGCTTTCTTTTCTTCGGAGAAGGTATGCAATCCCTTTCCCTCTGTTTAAGCCTTGGGCTTATCCCTAAGTGGTTTTTTCCGAATTTATTTTCGATAAAACTATACTAGGGTGTTACTGTACCTTCCTGTTCCTGTAGTTATGGTTCAAGAGGGACAGAACAACAGAGTTTTTAGTCTGAGTCTGTGTTGTCTGGCTTGGGGCAGAGTCCCCCTCGCTGACCTAACACATACAAAGGGAGCTTAGCTCCCTTAGGTCACTACCGAAGGTTTCTGTAGTTATGATTCCTTCTTTTGTGATCGACCAGACTAAGTCCTGTTGCTGTTCTCGGGGGAGGATAAGTTCTTCCCTTGGGAGTAGCAACGCCTTCCTTGCTTTGGTGCTCTGGAAGCTGGCAAGTATTGCTGGCCTTTTCCCTTAGATCTCCCTTAGGCTAAGATAAGTTTCTTGGCTGCGGGTGATCTGTCACTAAAGCAAGGTTGGCAGGACCCTCTTGTCCCTTCCCCCTCTATCTCCGTAATGGCCTAGCCATTACTGTACTGTACCTTGCCGGCCGGCAGAGATGGCCGGCAGGGGTCTTACTGTACTGTACGTCGTTCTACTTCTGGACCTAGTATAGGTTGGGATGTGGAATTGACTCAGCCCATTGCCGGCCGGCAGAGCTGCTGGCCGGCAAGGGTCTTATGTTTTCGAGTGCTGCCCGGACCTCTCTTGGTCCCTCATCCATGCCTGCCGGCAGAGCCGGACGGCATTGGTCAAGGAAGCCTGAATTAGTTTCTCCCCTTCCTTATATGCACTCTTTCGGTTGCCGGGCTTGGAGGTAGTGTACACTCTTATCCCGGCATCCATTCTATTTTCTTCTAGTGCTGTACCTGTCCCGGCTGCCGGCCTATGAGGCCGGCAGCCGGGCAGGTGTAGTTCTCTGGTTCTTTTGCTGCCGGCTGGCATCGGTCTTGTACCTTTGCCGGCCGGCTTATGTCAGCCCTTGTCTGCCGGTCACCAAGAGTGTGGCCGGCAGCTGGGTACTACCTTGTGTAGTTGCTGGCCGGCAGCCATTGCCGGCCAACACTGGCTGTTACCGGCCGGCAGTAGCTGCCGACCGGCACAGGCATTTGAACCAGAGTGCTGCCGCCCTATAGCTGTTAAGTAGTATACTTTAAAGCTAGTTGTGGTGTGTGCCGGCCTGCAAAGGCAGGCCGGCACACATCCCCCTTATACTGTACTAGTATTCTTCTGTATAGCATATACAGTGAGAAGAAAACTATAGTAAAGGTTTTGGTACAGCACTGTATCTTCTCTAACACTATTGTGTTTTCTTGCACAGCCCTTTACTGTTGCCCTCAGATAGGAAGCTGAGTTCTTCCCTGTCTATTATCCAGGATTTTAAAATCATTGCTTAGGTGTGAGCTCCACCTGTTTCCTATGGAAACCTTGTATTGGTTACTCTAGAAGAGATAAACCTTTTTGATTTTATTATCTGGAAGGCTGCAGCAATGGGTTGTGAGGGAAACACAAGTGTGTGTCTTTCCTTTATGAATTGTTATGCTATAATATGCATATCCAGTGATACATAGTTCACTTGATACTCATGGAAATTTCTTCTCTTTACAGGAGGACCCTCCGAAGTGCGGAAATGTTTTCTGCAATGTCCGCAGCAAGAACCTCTGCGGACATGAGTGTTGTAGGAGACACGCAGCATGCGCTGTCTCCAAGGGTGATCTCCAGTATTGGGACCCTCAGGTATGTACTGTATGCACTAACCTGATTACTGAGGCTTTTGATTCCCCTAGAACGGCGGAATCAAGGGATATAGCAAGGGAAAAGCTTCGTACTTGGGTAAGGGGCTTCAAGAAGAACACCTCTGGCCCTTATCTTCCAAGTGAGAAGATGAGGGCGTATCTTTTTCCCCAGGCATCAGCTGATGCAGTGATTCCCCAGCCTCAAGAGGAGATCCCTCAAGATCAAGTCCAGGTGGACGTGGAAGTCGCAGTTGCGATGCAAGACATCCAGTTGGATGACAGGATGTCTGACCTGGACGAACGTTTGGAAGAAGACCTCCTGGCAGAAGGTCAGGATGAAGTTCAAACCCCGGATGTCGTAGAGGATGTGGTCGACGAGGTGTCGGCTACTCCGGTTCAAATGCCGGAGCCTATCCCCTCAACATCGGCTGGTCTCCCAGTAGAACTGGGACAGGCCCTCTCTTCGATTGTTGGAATGATCCAACAAATGCAGAAGGAGAATCAGGAGAAGGCGGCTGCAATGGAACTGCGTATGCAGTCCCTGGCAGAATCACATGGGCCCCGGAAAAGGCTCAATGTGAAAGACCTTCCCATATGCTCAGATGTTAACCCATGGAGGTATGCTGAGCACATGCCGATGACGACTGGAAAGATCGTCATCTCGGATAAGCTGGGTTCAGTTCCCCTAGAGGAGGTAGAATTCTGGCCCAGCAAGGCATCATATCCGGACTGCTATGTCCGGCTGAGAAAAGAACCAGCTTCAAGGGAGGAGACAGAGCCGAAGGAGGTCATTATTATGGACCACGCTAAGGCTCAAGCCCTACTTTCATCCTCGATGAAAGAGAGGGGCTTCTCTAACTCGAAGGTAGCTGCATTGAGCAAGAAGCTCCCTTCTTTTGTGTCCTCTGCTGATAGAGCCTTCCCCTTTTTACAGAAAGGGTTTGCGGCTGTCCTAAAGGCAGTCGAGGCCGGCAAGCCTTGCCCCTCCCTGGAGGAGTGTAAACCCTTGTCGCTGGCCCTGCCTATGAACCACAAAGACTGGAAGGATGTCCATCTGACATTCTCAGTGGGAAAGTTGGAGGCTGATATTGCCGGACGGCAATTCGGCGAGGACCTCCCCAAGCTGTCCGAATCTCTTTTACGAAGAGAGTTCGAGACAAAAGAAAGACTGGCTGCCTCAATGTCTCATCAGACTACTCTTGAGACGATGGCAAGTGACCCCAAGGTCCATGAAATGTTCATGGTAGTGGCTAAGTCTCACCTAGCCACAGTGACGAAGGACCTTTATGGCTTCGTCAAGGCAAGGAGAGCTTGCAGGGAGTTCGTGTTCACCGGGGCCTCGGTGAGACACGAGCCAAGGAAGTTAATCTCCTCCAACATTTGGGGAAAAGACCTTTTCCCTACCGATGTGGTCAAAGAGGTTGTTGATAAGGCCGCCGTGGAGAATAGAAACCTTCTCCAGAAGTGGGGCCTGGCTATCAAAAGAAAATCTTCCCCGGATGAGGGTCCTCAACCAAAGAGGAAGAATATGAGGACTAGGCTACCGTCTCGGCCAGCCAAGCCTTATAGACAGCAACAGCAACTGCAATTGCCATTGCCTCCAGTGCCCCAGATGGTGGCACAAACCCCGACTACTTTTCAGTGGGTACCCCAGGCTGTGCCAGGTCAGTCAACCACATTCACCCCAACGTTCGAAGGACAGTCTTCTTCCTTTCGTGCAAAACCTAGAGGAGCAGCCAGAGGCTCGTCTAGGCGCCCCTCAAGGGGAAGGGGATTCAGAGGTGGTCGTGGTCAGGGAGGCAAGACCTCAGGACGGCAGTCCAAGTGAAACGATACCGGTAGGAGGGAGACTGATGAAATTTTGGGATCGCTGGACCTTCGATCCCTGGGCCCAAAGCCTACTCAAGAATGGACTGGGCTGGAGCTGGAACAGCACTCCACCCCCGTGCCTTCAGTTTTTCCAACACTCCACCCCCGTTTTGGAGGAGTACGTTCAAGAACTGTTGGAGAAAAAGGTGATACGAAAGGTGAAGTCCATCAAATTCCAAGGGAGGCTGTTTTGTGTTCCCAAGAAAGACTCGGAAAAGCTCAGAGTCATTCTGGACTTGTCGCCACTCAACAAGTTCATAGTGAATTGCAAATTCAAGATGCTAACACTGCAACACATAAGGACCTTACTGCCCAAGAGGGCATACTCAGTCTCTATAGACTTGTCAGACGCCTATTGGCACATTCCAATCAGCCGTCGACTCTCCCCCTACCTAGGGTTCAGGCTACAACGGAGACTGTACGCCTTCAGAGCCATGCCATTCGGGCTAAACATAGCCCCAAGGATTTTCACGAAGCTTGCGAGCGCAGCTCTCAAACAATTACGCCTAAAGGGAATTCAGGTAGTAGCCTACCTGGACGACTGGCTGGTGTGGGCAGCATCCGAGACCGAATGCTTGCAAGCTTCCAGTCAGGTGATCCTGTTCCTAGAGTACCTAGGCTTCAAGATCAACAGAAAAAAGTCTCGACTTTCTCCATCCCAAAAGTTCCAGTGGCTGGGAATCCACTGGGACCTTTTGTCACACAGTTTCTCCATCCCGACGAAGAAAAGGAAGGAGATAGCAGGCTCTGTCAAGAGACTTCTAGATTCCGAAAGGATATCAAGACGCGAACAGGAGAGGGTACTAGGCTCTCTCCAGTTTGCTTCAGTGACAGACCCAGTGCTAAGAGCACAGCTAAAGGATGCAACCGGAGTTTGGAGAAGGTATGCATCAAACGCGCGAAGAGACCTGAGAAGACCAGTGCCGCCTCGGCTACGTACTCTTCTCAGACCTTGGTCCCAAGCCAGACATCTAAAGAAGTCGGTTCTTCTTCAGCCACCTCCCCCGTCGATGACGATTCACTCAGACGCCTCAAAGGAGGGATGGGGAGGTCACTCTCATCGGAAAAAAGTCCAGGGGACTTGGTCCAAGCTATTCAAGACCTTTCATATAAACTTTCTAGAAGCTATGGCAGTGCTCCTTACCTTAAAGAAAGTCTCCCCGCGTCACTCGATCCACATAAGATTGGTGATGGACAGCGAGGTGGTTGTGAGATGCTTGAATCGACAAGGGTCGAGGTCACCACCTCTCAACCAAGTGATGTTAGCCATTTTCCGATTGGCGGAAAAGAAGAAGTGGTACCTGTCGGCAGTTCACCTTCAAGGAGTCCGCAATGTGACAGCGGACGCTCTATCCAGGTTCACACCGATAGAGTCGGAATGGTCCTTAGACGCAGGATCATTCTCCTTCATTCTGAATCAAGTCCCAGAACTGCAAATAGACCTCTTTGCGACGAAAGACTACAAGAAGTTGCCCCTGTACGTGTCCCCGTACGAGGACCCCTTAGCGGAAGCAGTGGACGCAATGTCCCTCGACTGGAACAGATGGTCCAGGATTTATCTGTTCCCTCCTCACAACCTTCTGTTGAGGGTCCTCAACAAACTGAGATCCTTCAAGGGGGTAGCGGCAATAGTGGCCCACAAGTGGCCGAACAGTATGTGGTTCCCCTTGGCGTTGGAACTACAGATGAAGTTCGTGCCGCTACCACATCCAGTTCTGATCCAGCGAGTTCAGAAGTCGACTGTCTGCGCTTCATTACAGAAAACCCGGACCCTGCAGCTCATGATTTTCTCGCCCTTGCGGTGAGAAAGCGTTTCGGGATTTCGAAAGCCAGCATAGACTTCCTAGAGGAATATAAGTGCAAATCGACTAGAAGGCATTATGAGTCATCTTGGAGAAAGTGGGTGGCCTTTGTAAAGGCAAAGAATCCGCAGGAGATCTCAACAGACTTCTGCTTATCTTTCTTCATCCACCTCCATGGCCAAGGGTTGGCAGCTAACACGATTTCAGTGTGTAAATCCGCTTTGATGAGACCCATTTTATTTGCCTTCCAGATCGACCTAGGTAACGAGATCTTTAATAAAGTTCCGAAAGCCTGCGCTAGGCTCAGACCTTCAGCACCTCCAAAGCCCATCTCATGGTCTTTAGACAAAGTTCTTCATTTCGCCTCCCTGTTGAGCAATGAAGAATGTGCGTTAAAGGATTTGACGCAAAAAGTTATTTTCCTATTTGCACTCGCGTCCGGGGCCAGGGTTAGTGAGATTGTAGCCCTCTCGAGAGAGGCAGGTCGTGTTCAGTTCCTGGATGGGGGGGATCTGAACCTGTTTCCGGATCCTACGTTTCTCGCCAAGAATGAGTTACCCACCAACAGGTGGGGTCCCTGGAGAATCTGCCCTCTGAAAGAAGATGCATCTCTATGTCCAGTAGAATGCCTAAAGGTCTATCTTCGTAGAACTTCAGACTTCAAGGGTGGTCAACTATTCAGGGGAGAAACATCAGGCTCAAATTTATCTCTGAATCAACTCAGAGCGAAAATCACATATTTTATTCGCAGAGCGGATCCTGACAGTACACCCGCAGGTCACGATCCGAGGAAAGTTGCCTCATCCCTAAATTTCTTTAATTGTATGGATTTTGAACATCTCCGTTCATACACGGGCTGGAAGTCTTCCAGGGTGTTCTTTCGCCACTATGCGAAGCAAGTAGAGGAACTTAAGAGATCTGTGGTAGCAGTGGGTCGTGAAGTTAACCCTACTGTTTAACTCTGCGAGGAACAGTGGTCTTAATTGGGACGATTATGTCCAGGGTGAGTGTGTAGGTACATACTGTACTACAAACTAAATGAGGGCACCAAGTGCCCATATAGACTGTTCCTTCTTTCAAAGGTGAACCTAGCATAAGTTCAGACATGTGTGCCGAGCGTTTCTAACGCTAATGTGATTGATTTGTAATACAGACTTTTATGACTTGATACCTTGGTATCTTATTAAAGTGGTGTTTAATGGTTTTTCTTTCAGATAAACAAGTTCTGTTTACTATCATACTTATGCTTAAAGTTTTGGGTTACCCTCTTTTATATATATATATATAATTGTTGTTAACCTGTCTGTTTATTATCTGTCAATAAACTTGTTCTTGAGAACCTTGCGTCTCCTTCACCTGTGTCAATTTATTGGTATAATTGAGCATTTTGATTCTATGTATCTTATCTGGGATAATTCTGATAGAATTGTTCTGTTATGCAAGCTATGTTGCATTGGTTTATGTAGTCCCCTAATGGGAGGACTCCGTCCCTTAAAGGGACGAGGGCGTTTTATTAGTTTCTTCCTATGCGGATATAAACCTTTGTCCAATACAAGTATTGTGCGGATTACTGGTCAATATATATTGACGCAGTGGTTCTATACAAACTATGCTTTACTTAATATAGGGCGAGACCACTATATTAGCTTGCCTGGTATTCATACATAGATATATGTACTCTTCGAGACTTTCCAGAGTCTAGTAGGACTCTTCCCTGTAGGGGGCAGGAAGCTCTAACATAGTTTATAGTTAGTTGAAAAGATGTATAACGGTAACATCTTAGGTCTCTAGGTCTAGTCGACCGGGAAAAAATTACCTCCGGGGAGTACGGCACGTTCTGAGAATCCACAGATACAGTAATGCTCTGGTACACTTCCATCAGGACGACATGGCTTGAGCCCAAAAAACGGATTTTGAGCGAAGCGAAAAATCTATTTTTGGGTGAGATGGCCATGTCGTCCTGATGGACCCGCCCTTGCCTTTCTAAGAAAGGGCTGTAGGACCCCTCCCTACATACAGTATCTGTAGCACCTCGTGTACGCTACAAGGAATACAGATGGCGCCAGGATTGGCGCCAGGCACGCATACGAATCGGGGGATAGGGAAGCCTTGAGAGCGGCTCCCCTTTTTCTTTCCCGAATTCGTATCTCGTCAATCACCTCCTACGAGACGAAATCTCTGTCCAGGTTGTAGATTGCCATGTGACGTGTCTAGAATACGTCCTCTGATATGTCGCGATATCCCTTTCAGGAGGGATACTCGCTCCAGGAGTTAGAATTCTGGTACCTTAAGGTAAATTCTCTGGGAATATCGCCGTAGTTGTAATATACCCTAGGAAGCTACCCTATAGGAACTTCCATCAGGACGACATGGCCATCTCACCCAAAAATAGATTTTTCGCTTTGCTCAAAATCCGTTATATACATATATATATATATATATATATATATATATATATATATATATATATATATATATATATATATATATATATATACTTATATATACATATATATGATTATTTTTTGCAAATTTAAACGTGTTTTTCATATTTCAAATAAGCCATATATATTAATACATTAAAGTCTGGATTCTCTTAACGACCTCGGGATCAGAACCCTAGGCGAAATCATTCAAAGATTATAGTATCAGACCGGCCGGGCTTCGATCCCTGGTCCAGGATACCTGTATGCCAGTGGCATGGTCACTGGCATACAGGTCGAACCCTGCTCCAGGATACCTGGTCCAGGATACCTGTATGCCAGTGACCATGCCACTGGCATACAGGTGTCCTGGACCAGGGTTCGAAGCCTGGCCGATCTGATACTATATTCTTTGAGCGATTTCGCCTGGGGCTCTTATCCCGAAGTCGTTAAGAGAATCCAGACTTTAATGTATTAATATATATGGCATATTTGAAACATATATATATATATATATATATATATATATATATATATGTGTGTGTGTGTGTGTGTGTGTGTATATATGTATATATATATATATATATATATATATATATATATATATATATATATATATACCTTGGCCATATATATATAACATGCCATTCAAGTTTGTTCAGAATTGGTACAGTAGTTTTTGTGCAAAGAAATGAAAATAATGGGCGAAGACAATTATCTATTAGG
>NC_090725.1:309332488-309337488 GCF_036898095.1 Palaemon carinicauda | reverse complement strand
CTGTTGCCGGCCGGCAGTTACTGCCGGCCGGCACATGCATTTGAACCAGCATTCTGCCGCCTTATAGCTGTTAAGTAGTATACTTTCAAGCTAGTTATGGTGTGTGCCGGCCGGCACATAACCTCCTATACTGTACCAGTATTCTTCAGTATAACATATACTGTAAGAAGAAAACTATAGTATAGGTTTTGGTACAGCACTGTGTGTTTTAACACTTTTGTGTTTTCTTGCACAGCCCTTTGCTGTTGCCCTACAGATAAGAAAGTGAGTTCTTTCTTGTCTATTATCCAGGATTTTAAAATCATTGCTTAGGTGTGAGCTCCACCTGTTTCCTCTGGAAACTTTGCATTGGTTATTCTAGAAGAGATTAACCATTCGATTTTATTATCTGGAAGGCTGCAACAATTGGTTGTGAAGGAAACACAAGTGTGTGTCTTTCCTTTCTGAATTGTTATGCTATACTATGCATATCCAGTGATACATAGTTCACTTGATATTCATGGAAATTTCTTCACTTTACAGAAGGACCCTCCGAAGTGCGGAAGTGTTTTCTGCAACGTCCGCAGCAAGAGCCTCTGCGGACATGAGTTTGGTAGGAGACACGCAGCATGCGCTGTCTCCAAGGGTGATCTCCGGTATTGGGACCCTCAGGTATGTACTGTGTGCACTAACCTAATTACTGAGGCCTTTGATTCCCCTAGGATGGCGGAATCAAGGGATATAGCAAGGGAGAAGCTTCGTACCTGGGTAAGGGGCTTCCAGAAAAACACCTCTGGACCTTATCTTCCAAGTGAGAAGATGAGGGCATATCTTTTCCCTAAGGCATCAGCTGATGCAGTGATCCCCCAGCCTCAAGAGGAGATCCCCCAAGTTCAGATCCAGGTGGATGCTGAAGTCGCGGTCACTATGCAAGACATCCAGTTAGATGACAGGATGTCTGACGTGGACGAGCGTCTGGAGGAAGACCTCCTGGCAGAAGCCCAGGGTGAAGTTCAAGCCCCAGACGTTGTAGAGGAAGAGGTCGACGAGGTGTCGGCTACTCCGGTTCAGATCCCGGAGCCTATTCCCTCAACATCGGCCGGTCTCCCAGTAGAGCTGGGACAGGCCCTCTCCTCCATTGTTGGAATGATCCAACAAATGCAGAAGGAGAATCAGGAGAAGGCGGCTGCAATGGAACTGCGGATGCAGAGCCTTGCAGAATCACATGGGCCCCAGAAAAATCTCAATGTGAAAGACCTTCCCTTGTGCTCAGATGCTAAACCATGGAGGTATGCTGAGCACATGCCGATGACGACTGGAAAGATCGTCATCTCGGATAAGTTGGGCTCAGTTCCCCTAGAGGAGGTGGAATTCTGGCCCAGCAAGGCATCATATCTGGACTGTTATGTCCGGCTGAGGAAGGAACCAGCTTCAAAGGAGGAGACAGAGCCGAAGGAGGTCATAGTGATGGACCATACTAAGGCTCAAGCTCTGCTTTCATCCTCGTTGAAAGAGAGGGGCTTCTCTAACTCAAAGGTAGCTGCATTGAGCAAGAAGCTCCCTTCCTTTGTGTCCTCTCCTGCTAGAGCCTTCCCCTTTTTACAGAAAGGCTTGTAGGGAGTTCGTGTTCACCTCGGCTACGGTGAGGCACGAGCCAAGGAAACTAATCTCCTCCAACATTTGGGGCAAAGTCTTTTCCCTACCGATTTGGTCAAAGAAGTAGTTGATAAGGCCGCCTTGGAGAATAGAAACCTTCTCCAGAAGTGGAACCTGGCTATCAAAAGAAAATCTTCCCCGGATGAGGGTCCTCAACCAAAGAGGAAGACTATGAGGACTAGGCTACCGTCTCGGCCAGCCAAGCCTTTTAGACAGCAACAGCAACTGCAATTGCCATTGCCTCCAGTGCCCCAGATCGTGGCACAAACCCCGACCACTTTTCAGTGGGGACGGCAGTCCAAGTGGGATGATACCGGTAGGAGGGAGACTTCTGAAATTTCGGGATCGGTGGACCTTCGATCCCTGGGCCCACAGCCTACTCAAGAATGGACTGGGCTGTAGCTGGTACAGCACTCCACCCCCGTGCCTTCGGTTTTTCCAACACACCACCCCCGTTCTGGAGGAGTACATTCAAGAACTGTTGGAGAAAAATGTGATCTGAAAGGTGAAGTCCATCAAATTCCAAGGGAGGCTGTTTTGTGTTCCCAAGAAAGACTCGGAAAAGCTCAGAGTCATTCTGGACTTGTCGCCACTCAACAAGTTCATAGTGAATTGCAAATTCAAGATGCTAACACTGCAACACATAAGGACCTTACGGCCCAAGAGGGCATATTCCGTCTCTATAGACTTGTCAGACGCCTATTGGCACATTCCAATCAACCGTCGACTCTCCCCCTACCTAGGGTTCAGGCTACAACGAAGACTATACGCCTTCAGAGCCATGCCATTCGGGCTAAACATAGCCCCAAGGATTTTTACGAAGCTTGCGAGCGTAGCTCTCAAACAATTACGCCTAAAGGGAATTCAGGTAGTAGCCTACCTGGACGACTGGTTGGTGTGGGCAGCATCCGAGACAGAATGCTTGCAAGCTTCCAGTCAAGTGATCCAGTTCCTAGAGTACCTAGGTTTCAAGATCAACAGAAAAAAGTCTCGACTTTCTCCATCTCAAAAGTTCCAGTGGCTGGGAATCCACTGGGACCTTTTGTCACACCGTTTCTCCATCCCGGCGAAGAAAAGGAAGGAGATAGCGGGTTCTGTCAAGAGACTTCTAGATTCCGAAAGGATATCAAGACGCGAACAGGAGAGGGTACTGGGCTCTCTCCAGTTTGCTTCGGTGACAGACCCAGTGCTAAGAGCACAGCTAAAGGATGCAACTGAAGTTTGGAGAAGTTATGCATCAAACGCGCGAAGAGATCTGAGAAGACCAGTTCCGCTTCGGCTACGTACTCTTCTCAGGCCTTGGTCCCAAGCCAGACATCTAAAGAAGTCGGTTCTTCTTCAGCCACCTCCCCCGTCGGTGACGATTCACTCAGACGCCTCGAAGGAGGGATGGGGAGGTCACTCTCATCGGAAAAAAGTCCAGGGGACTTGGTCCAAGCTATTCAAGACCTTTCACATAAACTTTCTAGAAGCTATGGCAGTGCTCCTTACCTTAAAGAAAGTTTCCCCGCGTCACTCGATCCACATAAGGTTGGTGATGGACAGCGAGGTAGTTGTGAGATGCTTGAATCAACAAGGATCGAGGTCACCACCTCTCAACCAGGTGATGTTGGCCATCTTCCGATTGGCGGAAAAGAAGAAGTGGTACCTGTTGGCAGTTCACCTTCAAGGAGTCTGCAATGTGACAGCGGACGCTCTATCCAGGTTCACACCGATAGAGTCGGAATGGTCCTTAGACGCAGGATCATTCTCCTTCATTCTGAATCAAGTCCCAGAACTGCAGATAGACCTCTTTTCGACGAAAGACAACAAGAAGTTGCCCCTGTACGTGTCCCCGTACGAGGACCCCTTAGCGGAAGCAGTGGACGCGATGTCCCTCGACTGGAACAGATGGTCCAGGATTTATCTGTTCCCTCCTCACAACCTTCTGTTGAGGGTCCTCAACAAACTGAGATCCTTCAAGGGGTAGCGACAATAGTGGCCCACAAGTGGCCGAACAGCGTGTGGCTCCCCCTGGCATTGGAACTACAGCTGAAGTTTGTACCGCTACCAGATCCAGTTCTGACCCAGCGAGTCCAGAAGTCAACTGTCTGCGCTTCATTACAGAAAACCTGGACCCTGCAGCTCATGATTTTCTCTCCCTAGCAGTGAGAAAGCGTTTCGGGATTTCGAAAGCCAGCATAGACTTCCTAGAGGAATATAAGTGCAAATCTACTAGAAGGCAATATGAGTCATCTTGGAGAAAATGGGTGGCCTTTGTCAAGGCGAAGAATCCGCAGGAGATCTCGACAGACTTCTGCTTATCTTTCTTCATCCACCTCCATGGTCAAGGATTGGCAGCTAACACGATTTCAGCGTGTAAGTCTGCTTTGACAAGACCCATTCTATATGCCTTCCAGTTCGACCTAGTTAACGAGATCTTTAATAAAGTTCCGAAAGCCTGCGCTAGGCTCAGACCTTCAGCACCTCCAAAGGCCATTTCATGGTCTTTAGACAAAGTTCTTCATTTCGCTTCTCTGTTGAGCAATGAAGAGTGTGCGTTAAAGGATTTGACACAAAAAGTTATTTTCCTATTTGCACTCGCGTCGGGGGCCAGGGTTAGTGAGATTGTAGCCCTCTCGAGAGAGGCAGGTCGTGTTCAGTTCCTGGATGGGGGAGAACTGAACCTGTTTCCGGATCCTACATTTCTCGCCAAGAATGAGTTACCCACCAACAGGTGGTGTCCCTGGAGAATCTGCCCTCTGAAAGAAGATGCATATCTATGTCCAGTAGAATGCCTAAAGGTCTATCTTCATAGAACTTCAGACTTCAAGGGTGGTCAACTATTCAGGGGAGAAACATCAGGCTCAAATTTATCTCTGAATCAACTCAGAGCGAAAATCACATATTTTATTCGCAGAGCGGATCCTGACAGTACACCCGCAGGTCACGATCCGAGGAAAGTTGCCTCATCCTTAAATTTCTTTAATTGTATGGATTTTGAACATCTCCGTTCATACACTGGCTGGAAGTCTTCCAGAGTGTTCTTTCGCCACTATGCGAAGCAAGTAGAGGAACTAAAGAGATCTGTGGTAGCAGTGGGTCGCGTCGTTAACCCTACTGTTTAACTCTGCGAGGAACAGTGGTTTTAATTGGGACGATTAATTCCAGGGTGAGTGTGTAGTTACATACTGTACTACAAACTAAGTGAGGGCACTGAGTTGCCCATGTAGACTGTTCCATTTCCAAAGGTGAACCTAGCATAAGTGCAGACATGTGTGCCGAGCGTTTCTAACGCTAATGTCATTGATTTGTAATTCAGACTTTTATGACTTTGATACCTCGGTATCTTAAAAGTGGCATTTAATGTTTTTTCTTTCAGATAA
>NC_090725.1:309317488-309327488 GCF_036898095.1 Palaemon carinicauda | reverse complement strand
AAAATTATCAGGGTGAATTACTCATGGACTACAGTACAAGGGGGGAGAAGGTGATACAAGCACAACAAACTAACGAAAAGTTTATTAATCGTAGATGTTGCAGTTCTGTAGGACTCAAGAGTGAAAGACACTGGGAAAGAAAAAAATTAAAAGTACCAGGGCCTGCGAATTGAATAGAGAAGACTATAGAATATGCAAGTCGATTGGTGCCTATAATCATAAGAGCATTAGGGACCATACCTAAGGCACTGAAAAGGAATCTTAAATAGGTAAGAGCCGATATAACACTAGAACTTGTTCAAAACAGCGTGTTACTTGAAACCGCATGTAGAGTGATGGCTTCCTAAGGAGGCTGGTTGCAACCTGTAACCCCACATTATCTACCACTAGTTTCTTTAGACTATAAGTGGTAGACCAGAGTGAAGACGACCCGTGGGGAGACCGCGTATGAGATGAGAAGATATGTTAAAAGAGGTGTGGAATACCTGAAACCGGGAGAACCTGATCGCTGTTTTGATATCGCACTAAATTGGGAAGAGGGGGGCTTGTTGTAAAGGTAGCTAAGGACCATAAGGGCTCGAAGCCAGTGGAGTGAGTGTGAATGAATAATAATAATAATAGCTACATGAAACACCCTGAGAATGAAGATCTCCGCCACGGCAGCTTATTTCTCGAAACCAGCTTGTCTTTCCCAAGATCAATTTACACCGTATTTGAAGTCTGTGTGATGATCATGTGCGAACTTGAGTTTAACGTTAGGGTTAATTCGGTGGACCTTTTGCTCGATCTTGACCTTGACCTTTGACCTAGGACTTTCAAAATTGAATCACTTCCATGTTTTAACATAGCAATTAATCCATGAAAGTTTCACTACTCTATGACTAAAATTGCGAGTAGAAAGTTGTTCACAAATAAGCAGACATACGAACAAACAAACAAACAGGGATAAGAACATAACCCACTCCCAATTTCCTTCTTGGAGATAATGATTATAATAACAACAACTGCAATAATAATAATAATAATAATAATAATAATAATAATAATAATAATAATAATACCTGCCAAGAAAAGGGTTTTATGAAAGCAGTAAAATCCCTTTCAAGAGTAGGCCTAGGAAGAAAAATACCGAAGCTATCTACGTGGACTGGCACGGAGAAGTCAAAGGAGAGGAACCTGCCGTAGGTCACGCTGAAAGGACCCAATGCAAAATCCACTTCCTGTTAAAGTATAGAATAAACTTGCACAGATTTTGATAAATAATTTCAAGGTGTGATGACTAATAAAATAATATATTAGTTTATAAAGTATTTTTCCTTTATTCTAATTATAACAAATCTGTCATTATATAAGCTGAAAGGGCTCAATGCAAAATCCACTTCCTGTTAAAGTATAGAATAAAGTTGCATAGATTTTAACAAATAATTTCCCGGTGTGACAACTTGTAAAATATGAATTAGAATATAAAGTATTTTTCCTTTATTCTAATTATAACAAATCTGTCATTATATAAGCTGAAAGGGCCCAATGCAAAATCCACTTCCTGTTAAAGTAGAGAATAAAGTTTCATAGATTTTAACAAATAATTTCACGGTGTGACAACTTGTAAAATATGAATTAGAATATAAAGTAATTTTTCCTTTATTATAGTTATAAAAAAATCTGTCATTAGGTAACCTGAAAGGGCTCAACGCAAAATCCACTTCCTGTTAAAGTAGAGAGTAAATTTTCATAGATTTCAACAAATAATTTCACGGTTTGACAACTAGTAAAATATGAATTAGAATATAAAGTATTTTTTCCTTTATTCTAATTATAACAAATCTGTCATTATGTAAGCTGAAACGGTCCAATGCAAAATCCACTCCCTGTTAAGGTAGAAAATAAAGTTGCATAAACTTTACTAAATAATTTGAAGGTGTGACAACTAGTAAAATATGAATTATATGATAAAGTATTTTTTCTTTATTCTAACTATAATTAATCTGTCAAAATTTTTACAAGCAAAGTTGCATAGATTTTAACAAACATTTTCAAGGTGTGACGACTAGTAAAACGTGGATTAAAATATAGTTATTTTTCTTTATTCCTAATATAATCTGTTATCTTTAAAATTATAATGAAAAAGGAAATATAAATCAAGTCAATATATTCTAAATATTCTAGATAGTATTTCCCGTTTTATTTTCGGTCTCAAGGCCAGTAAAAAGGTGAATTAGATTATAAAGTTATTTTTCTTTATTCTAACTATAACTTATCTGTCAAAATTTTTTACAATCATGATGAAAAAGATAATATATATCAAGTCAATATATTCTAAATCTTCTAAGTAGTATTTCACGTTTTATAGACAACATATTTGCTCTTTTTAATGAAAGATGAAGAATCTCTCAAGTTGTAGACTTAGAATATAAAGTAATTTTTCTTTATTCTAACTATAACTAATGTCAAAATCTTTACAAGCATAAGGAAAAAGGAAATATATATCAAATAAACATATACTAAATATTCTATATAGTATTTTTCGTTTTATAGACAATACATTTACTTTTATTAATGAAAGATGAAGAATCTCTCAATTAAAAAGTGCTTCTCAAAAGTCAGTGAACAGGTTTAATTCATAATTCAAAATGCTTGTATATGCAAAACGTTGCCTTACGTCCGTCATATAACTAAAAAGAGGTATTCCAACTTACCTCTCTCTGCATCATTCCCAGCATTCCATTCCAAGTCCCGTTGGGATACATTAAGCCATACAAACGACCGGGAGATTCATAAAAAGAGTATCTGTTCACAAAGAAAAAAAATCAGATCTCTCTCTCTTCTTCTCTCTCTCTCTCTCTCTCTCTCTCTCTCTCTCTCTCTCTCTCTCTCTCTCTCTCTCTCTCTCTCTCTCTCTCTTATTTTCTTTTTGCTATTTACAGAAAAGAAAACAGTAATTTTAATCCATTAAACTAGGATAACATATATTACAGGAGCATGAATTACACGTTCATGAAGTAGATAATTACTTTGGTTGTCTCCGTCTAATTATTATTACTCACTAAGCTACAACCCTAGTCAGAAAATAAGATGCTGTAAGCCCTATGATGCTGCATGAATGTACCCCCAGGCAAGAAAACTCTACCTCAAAACAGTGCAAGACCATAGTCTGGAAGCTATGGCATTACCCAAGAATAAAGAACATAGTTTGATGTTGGACTGTCCTCCTAAAGGAGCTGGTTACCACTCCTAAAGAGTCTTTCCTTCCCTTAGCAAGTGGAGCGTAGACACTGAGCAATTACAGTTTACCAATATTATTAAATCATGTAGCCTACTATTAAAGATCTTATAAGAAAAAAAAAAGTGATGTCATTTAAAGAAGTTGAGTACTTTAACACATGGCAGCAAAATCAATCAGTCAGTGATATATATATATATATATATATATATATATATCACTTCACTTCCACTCCCAGGTAGGCTTTCAGCCTGTCAGTGGAATCAGTTGTCTTCTCCACTCAATTCTGTTTTCAAAAATTCCCTCTCTTCTCAGCTGTTCAATTGTTGGCATGTTGTTCTTTGTCAAAATCTCTTCAATTCCATCCCTCCAGCGTTTACATGGTCTACCTCGTGATCTCCTCCCACCAGGCGTCCAGTCCCATCTCTTCCTTGCAATTCTATTTCCATGCATTCTCATTAAATGTCCCAGCCATCTCAGCTGTCCCTTCTCAATCTTGTTCAACATAGGAGATACCCCAACCATCCTTCTAACATCTACATTTCTTATTCTATCTCTTCTTGTTTTGTGCATTACTGTTCTCAGGATTTTCATCTCTGAAGCTTGGACTCTGCTGCTGTCTTTGATGGTCATTGTCCAGCTCTCTGATCCATATGTCATGATTGGTGTTAGTAATCCTTCCAATATGGTTTTCTTTACTTCTATAGGTACGTATGCATCTCTCATAATTGGATAGAGTGCTCCACAGCATTTATTATATTTCTTTATTCGTTCAGTAATTTCTTCTTTGTTCTTATAGCCGTTGTCTGTAAACATACAACCTAAATATTTGAATGCGTTGGTGTCCTTAATTACCGTATTTCTTATCATGATGTTCGTTGGAGCTTGTTGTTGTTTGTTGATTGTTAATATTTCTGTTTTATTAATGTTCATCTTCAGTCCAGCTTCTGTTAAACAATCGTTCAAGGCTATCAATGCTCTTTCTAGTTCCTCCCGATCATATGTCCAGAAAGCAATATCATCAGCAAAAATCATGATGTCTCCCGAGATATTTATTCTTTCCTTAAAACATCTTATAATTACATCTATATATGCAATGAACAAGAGTGAGGAAAGAACGCTTCCCTGCTTAACACCTGTTGTTACTCTAAACCAATTTTCATTCTTGTATCCAGTCCTTACATTATTCATACATGGTTCGTACGTGCTCTTTATTGCAGCTCCCAATCTACCGTCGAGTCCATAAACCTCTCCCAAGCATCTCCACAATTTGTTCCTAGGTACCGAGTCAAATGCCTTTTCCAAATCAATAAATGCTATATACAGTGACCTATTGTATTCCCATGATTTTTCAATAACAAGCCTCACGACGAAGATGAGATCTGATGTACTTCTGTCCTTTCGCCTAGCTGAGGTTCAATGATGTGTCGCGCCCTTTTTTCTAAAATCCTCTCATAAAGTTTTGCTGCATGACATATGAGCGTTATACCTCTATATATATATATATATATATATATATATATATATATATATATATAAAGAGGAAGTATATAACAACTATTCAACTCAAAATTGCCAAACAGTAATATCTTCATTGAAGGTGACTCCACACCAATTTCCACACGACAAAAAAAAAGAGAGAGAGAGAGAGAGAGAGAGAGAGAGAGAGAGAGAGAGAGAGAGAGAGAGAGAGAGAGAGAGAGAGAGAGAGAGAGAAATCTTTGATAAAATTATGAAAATCAGCAAATAAAGGACGCTTCCTTACGTGAAATTCAGCTTCTGGCTGAATACGTTCATAAGGTCAATCATAGTCCCGCTGCCATTAACAGGTTTACCATTTTTATCATAATCAAACGTAACCCAAGGAGTCCAGGGGGCTGAAGCTGTCTTTAAGTGAGTGCCATTGAGTTCCATTTCAACCCACTGACCTGAAAGAATAGGAAAATATAATATAGATATATTAATATAATTTTGGAGCATGACATTTGGATGTAGAGAATCTAATTCAACATCATGATATAAAGATAATGCGGAACTTCAAAAGTTCAAAGGTTCAAACTCGCAGGAAATGTTTTTTTTTTTTATGTTGAACAGACTTACATAAGTCTTTTTTATCGTTTATAAATCAAATATCTGTTTTAATGTTGTTAATGTTTTTTAAAATATTTCATTTTAATTTTCATTCCTTCTTATATCGTTTATTTATTTCCTTATTTCCTTTCCTCACTGGGCTTTTTTTCCTTGTTGGAGCCCTTGTGCTTATAGCATCTTGCTTTTCCAACTAGGGTTGTAGCTTAGCTAGTAATAATAATAATAATAATAATGATAATAATAATAATAATATAAATAATAATAATAATGATAATAATAATAATAATATAGATAATAATAATGATAATAATGATAATAATAATAATAATAAATTCCTGATCGAGACTTCTTTAACCAACTGAAAGTTAATTGATTTAATTGTTGTAACTCTAGTGTGTGAAGCAAGCAGAGAGAGAGAGAGAGAGAGAGAGAGAGAAAGAGAGAGAGAGAGAGAGAGAGAGAGAGAGAGAGAGAGAGAGAGAGAGAGAGTGGGGAAGTGTGAAGAAGAAGAAGAAGAAGAAGAAGAAGAAACACATTATGATAGAGAATGCTTTAATAAAAAATTTTAAATAACTTTTTACAATCGAGAGGACAAAATTTAAAGGCCGCTCATGAATGGAAGAGGCAAGGGACAGTGACATTGCCCTATCGAGCAGGATAATGTCCTAGAGACTGACCATATATACATATGATCAGCGCCCAAGCCCCTTCTCCACACAAGCTAGGACCAAGGAGGGCCAGGCAATGACTGCTGATGACTCGGCAGATAGATCTATAGGGTCCCCAAAACCCGCCATCCTTATCTCACAAGGATGGTAAGGGTGCAGCGATCAAAGAAACTAACGAGTTTGAGCGGGACTCGATCCCCAGTCTGGCGTTCACCAGTCAGGGACGTTACCACTTTTTTCTAGTAGGAGAAAAACGAGAATTTTAATTATATGCCAATTTGTCCGATAAGTCAAAGGCATCATTTTATTTCAAGTAAGTTTATGTAAAAATCTGTTTACAAATTTTCTTCGGACCAATCGTACAGGTATATAGAATACTTAATTTCATAAATAAAAATAGATAAAGTTCAGTAAATCTTTTTTCGAAACATCCTGAATTTACTACAAATTGAATTTCTCAGAAATGTTCATTTTCATTATTTTTCCCCCTATTTAAAATTAATATCAGTAAATCTTTCCAATAAGATCCCGAATTTACTACAAATCAAATTTCTCTGAAATGTTCATTTTTGCTGTGGTTTTCCATTTAAGATTGATAATGTTCCGGCAAATTACGACAAAATTACATAACATCTTGAATAATAATGATAATGTTGATAATAATAGTAATAGCAGTAGTTTGGATTTTTATTCAATAAAACAAAATCGATATAACCACGTACATATTCCAGGGATATTTGTCATAATTGGAATTAGCTGCTAAATAAAGAAATTAACTTATGTTGATGTTGGAATTGGGGAAAAATTATAGAAAATACAATGATTTACTACTACTACTACTACTACTACTACTACTACTACTACTACTACTACTACTACTAATAATAATAATAATAATAATAATAATAATAATAATAATAATAATATTAATAATAGTTTCTATAGAGTCTGTAACCTCACCACCCTTGTGAATTCAGGATGGTGGGTCTGTGGGAAGCCTATAGGCCTACCCTTTGAATAGTTAGCAGCCTGATCCTAGCATGGTTGGAGAGGGGACTTGGATGATGATCATATGTACAGTATATATGGTCAGTTTATAGGGCATTGTCCTACTTGCTAAGGCAATATCACTGTCCCTTCTCTCTACCATTCATGAGCTGTCTTTAAACCTATAAACCTACATACTTATCTAAGACCTGAATATCACTGTCACCTGCGATTGTTGGGTAGCAGGTAAATGTCACTGTTACCTCACTGTTAAAATTTTACCGTAAAAAAATAACGATAAAAATCCTTGAATAAATGTTGCCAGGGCACCTGCCACCCGTTGAGATACTACTGCTAGAGAGTTATGGGGTCTTTTGACTGGCCAGACAGTACGACATTGGATCCTTCTCTCTGGTTACGGTTCATTTTCCCTTTGCCTACATACACACTGAATAGTCTGGCCTATTCAATACATATTCTCCTCTGTCCTCATACACCTGACAACACAGATTACCAAACAATTCTTCATCACACAAGGGGTTACTGCACTGTAATTGTTCAGTGGCCACTTTCCTCTTGGTAAGGGTAGAAGAGACTCTTTAGCTAATGTAAGCAGCTCTTCCAGGAGAAGGACAATCCAAAATCAAGCCATTGTTCTCTAGTCTTGGGTGGTGCCATAGCGTCTGTACCATGGTCTTCCAATGTCTTGGATTAGAGTTCTCTTGCTTCAGGGTACACTCGAGCACACTCTCCTATCTTATTTCTCTTCCTCTTGTTTTGTTAAAGTTTTTATAGTTTATATAGGAGATATTTATTGTTGTTACTCTTCTTAAAATATTTTATTTTCCTTTTTTCCTTTCCTCACTGGGCTATTTTCCCTGTTTGAGCCCCTGGGCTTATAGCATCCTGCTTTTCCAACTAGGGTTGTAGCTTAGTAAGTAATGATAATAATAATAATAAAAACAGATATATTGACGTTAATGAGTGATGTTACAGGCACCAACTGTAAAAATAATAACAAAATAGGTTAAAATTACGGTCGCCCGTATTCTACTGAAATGCGACTGAGAACAGTATATTTTTATTGAGAATTTTCGATTAAAATTAAGGTTTTTTCCATTATCATCATCATCTCCTCCTACGCCTATTGACACAAAGGGCCTCAGTTAGATTTCGCAAGTCATCTCTATCTTGAGCTTTTAATATAATACTTCTCCATTCATCATCTCTTACTTCACGCTTCATAGTCCTCTGCTATGTACGCCTGAGTCTTCCAACTCTTCTAGTGCCTTGTGAAGCCTAGATGAGCGTTTGGTGAACTAATCTCTCATGGGGAGTGTGAAGAGCATGCCCAAACCATCTCCATCTACCCCTCATCAGGATATTGTTATTATTATTATTATTATTATTATTATTATTATTGCTATTGGTGTTGTTATCATTATCATTACTTGCAAAGCTACAACCCTAGTTGGAAAAGCAGGATACGATAAGCACAGCGGCTCCGACAAGGAAAATAGCCTAGTGAGGAAAGGAAACAAGGACAAATAAAATATTTTAATATAACTAAAATAGAATAGTGTGCCCGAGTGTACCATTAAGCAAGAGAACTATAACACAAGACATTGGAAGACCATGGCACAGACGCTATGGCACTACTCAAGATTAGAGAACAATGGCTTGATTTTGGATTGTCCTTCTCCTAGAAGAGCTGCTTACATTAGCTAAAGAGTCTCTTCTACCCTTGTCTAGAGGAAAGTAGCCACTGAACAATTACAGTGCAGTAGTTAACCCCTTGGGCGAAGAAGAATTGTTTGGTAATCTCAGTGTTGTCAGATGTGTGAGGACACAGGTGAATATGTAAAGAATAGGCCAGACCAATCGGTGTATGTCTGTGTGTGTGTGTTTGTGTAGGCGAAAGGAAAATGAACCGTAAACAGAGAGAAGGATCCAATTTAGTACTGTCTGAGGAGTCAAAAGATCCCATAACTCTCTAGCGGTAGTATCTTAACGGTGGCTGATGCCCTGGCCAACCTACTACCTATCAAAATCAAATCAAATTTGGCCTTTTAACTGAGCTTACACCTGAGCATAACATTGCGTGAATTTGATCCTTTGCTAGACTGTCTTGGTTTGTTAAGGAAGAGGAATTATTAATCCTCAATGGTAAAGCAACTATAGAAGAAACATTACAATTTATTTATATCTGCATAAGGTATTTGGAGATGTTTTCTGGCTTCTGAAAAGACTTGCTTCTGCAGTGAGCACACAGCTGAACTCTTTTTTCTGTAGAGTCTTGAATGGAACTTAATGACCAATAGAAATTTCATTTTCTGCCATTCTCTTATCCATAATTTCAGTAATTCTTGTATTATATGCCAATATATATAAGAAAAAAATTAACAATGGATATGTTTTGCATGCTGATACAAGACTAAAGCATGCTACAAATTTAAATTTCAATATTGATTATTATAATATAAACTGAATGTTACAAAAATTTGTCAACTTTGACGTTGAAGATAATATCCAGCAATGTAACTCAACCATGTTAGCTAAAGAATATATACCCAAACTTACGTTCAGGATATTAGGGTTTGTAGCCATCTAATGCTATTAACTCGCTCTTCCCTTGCAATCATTCGGTTTTTTACATCTCTGATAAATTTATGGAAAACTTTGTCATCAACAAAATGAATATATAGTTTATGCAAGGTTCATATGTTCCTTCTCTACAGCCAAAACAGCTTTAGATTGACAGTGTATTTAAGGTTAAAGTTAAAGAGTAATTGGTCTCGGACTTAACAGGCAAAAAAATTTATGTAGGGTTATGAGTAATTCTTTTTGGCCTTACGAGAGGTATAACTTTATTTGTGGTTAATAAGTAATTTTTGGTTCTTAACAGGTTAAGACTTTATTTAAGGTTGACAAGTAATTCCTTAACTTTATCTAGGGTTGCTAAGTATTTTTTCATCTTCAACAAGCAAAATCTTTACTTGGAGTTTATAATTAGTTACTTTCGTCCTTAACAGGT
>NC_090725.1:309284988-309309988 GCF_036898095.1 Palaemon carinicauda | reverse complement strand
ATATTTCCTAAATAAACTATAAGCACTTTAACAAAACAAGAGGGAGAGAAATAAGCAAGAGAACTCTAACCCAAGACAGTGGATTAACAATTACTGAACTGAAAGTCTCATATAAGCTTAAATTACAATATTCATTCTGTTGTAAAGAATCAATTTGAAGAGACATTGTTCTTACTGGTTAGCTTTACCCCACTATACAATATCAACCTAATAGGTAGTAGGTTGGCCAGGGCACTAGCCACACGTTGAGATACTACCACTAGAGAGTTATGACGTCTTTTGAATGGCCAGGTAGTACTACATTGGATCCTTCTCTGTGGTTACTGTTCATTTTCCCTTTGACAACACACACACACCGAAAAGTCTGGCCTATTCTTTATATATTCTCCCCTGTCCTCAAACACCTGACAACAATGAGATTAACAAACAATTCTTCTTCATTCACGGGGTTACTACACTGTAATTATTCAGTGGCCACTTTCCTCTTGGTAAGGATAGAAAAGACTCTTTAACTATGGTAAGCAGCTCTTCTAGTAGAAGGACACTCCAAAATCATACCATTGCTCTCTAGTCTTGGGTAGTGCCATAGCCTCATTACCAAGGTCTTCCACTGTCGTGGGTTAGAGTTCTCTTGCTTGAGGGTACACCCGGGAACACTATTCTATCTTATTTCTCTTCCTCTTGCTTTGTTAAACTTTATATAGTTTACATAGGCGATATTTATTTTAATGTTGTTACTCTTAAAATACTTCATTTTTCCTAGTTTCCTTTCCTCACTGGGCTATTTTCCCTGTTAGAGTCCCTGGGTTAATGGCATCCTGCTTTTCCAATTAGCTTTGTAGCTTAATAATAATAATAATAATAATAATAATAATAATAATAATAATAATAATAATACTACTATTAATAATAATAATAATAATAATAATAATAATAATAATAATACCAGATCACTTACCAGCTATAAGGTTCCCTATTCAATTTTTGTGTAAAACAAGAAAAAATTTTCCACAATCAAGACCACGAAGGCAGAGAAGTAACCGATCACCAAGACATAAAAGGCAGCCTGTTAGAAAAAACAAAACAATCATTCATTAAAGGTTTAAAGCCCACTCATGAATGGCAGAGGCAAGCATTACAATGCCCTAGAGACTGACCACATATACACATGATCAGCACCAAAGCCCCCTATACACACAAGCTAGGACCAAGGATGGCCAGGCAATGGCTGCTGATGACTCAGCAGGTAGACCTATAGGCTGCTCCAAACTCCCCAATCTTAGCTCATAAGGATGGTAAGGTTGCAGCGACCAAAGAAACTAACGAGTTGGAGTGGGACTCGAACCCCAGTCTGGCATTCACCAGTCAGGGACGTTACCATATCGGCCACCACAACCCTAAAGGATTGATTGATTGATTTCGAGTTTTCTGACATCCTGATATCTAAGGTCTTCGAAGTTGATATTGTTTGTTATGAATAGAGAATAAAAGAAAATTCAATTTAGAACCATAAATACGAAAATTTTGTTATGAAAATTAAATGGCTTTTAGGAGCCCTGTATCTCAAAGAACTCTAAAAATACCAATAGCATACAATGTTAATAATTTGCCGTAAAAAACAGTAAAAATCCTAGAATAAACGTTACCGGGCATTTACCGCTTAAAAAACGGATATATTCACGTTAAGGAGTGACATTACGATCACCAACCTATAAAGTATAATAACAAAGCAGGGTAAAAATTACGGTCGCCTGTATTTACTAAAATACGGCTGATAACAATATGTTTTAGCGGAGAATTTTTAATTAAAATTACTGTTTTTGCAACAGTGTAGTACAACACATCTTGACCAAGAATCTTGCCTGGGATAAACCTGCCATACCTTTCAGAATATATGCTTCTTCAATAACTCTAAAACTACCACCAGCATTGTACAACACATCCTGCCCAAGAATCTTGGCAAGGATGAACCTGCCATATTGTACAAGAAATATAAGGTTATGATAACGGTATAAAGGTTTTCTAAACCCAACGTTCTTCAAAGGTAGCATTTCCTACAAACCTGTAACTGTGAGAGTGTGAAAGCTCGTTGTCCGGAATTTGTGCTCACTGCTGATTTGCTTTTCAATTTTCGAAATCCATCATCTCGCCACTTTCTTATAAGGCCTCCTTCGTTCATGTATATCAGCCTGAAAAGACAAGGTATCAGTAACTGTTATTTAACCCATATACAACAAGAGCAACAACAACAACAACTACAACAACAAAAACAACAACATCAACAACAAATGCAACTGATTCTACTGCTAGGCCATAGGTTGGCCAAGGCACCAGCCAACCGTTGAGATACGATCGCTGGAGAGGTATTGGGTCCTTTGACTGGCCAGACATTACCACATTGGATCCCTCTCTATGGTTACGGCTCATTTCATCTTTGCTGACACATATGTAGAATAGTCTGGCCTATTCTTTACGCATACTTCTCTTTTCTCATACACTTGACAAAACTGAAATTACCAAACAATTCCTCTTCTCTCAAGAGGTTAACTACTGCACTATAATTGTGCAGTGGCTTCTTTCCTCTTAGTAAGGGTAGAAGAGACTCTAGCTATGGTAAGCTCTTCTAGGAGAAGGACACTCCAAAATCAAACCATTGTTCTCTAGTCTTGGGTAGTGCCATAACCTCTGTACCATGGTCTTCCACTGTCTTGAGTTAGAGATCTCTTCCTTGAGGGTACACTCGGGCACACTATTCTATCTACTTCTCCTCCTCTTGTTTGGTTAAAGTTTTTATAGTTTATATAGGATATATATGATTTCATATTGTTACTGTTCATAAAATATTTCATTTTTCCTTGTTTCCTTTCCTCACTGGGCTATTTTCCCTGCTGGGGCCCCAGGGCTTATGGCATCCTGCTTTTCCAATTAGGGTTATAGCTTAGCAATTAATAATAATAATAATAATAATAATAATAATAATAATAATAATAATAACGCGTGGCAGTTTGTGCATGTGTTGGTCTCTGTTTAGGGATAAAATACGCATATTTCTAGACAGTTCAAAGGCTTAACGGTTAAAAGAGCGACTGTTTTCTTTTTCTGCATCTAGACAGTTCATAGGCTTTATAGATCAACAGAGCAACTGTTTTCTTTTTCTGCATCTAGACAGTTCAGAGGCTTTATAGATCAACAGAGCGACTGTTTTCTTTTTCTGCATCTAGACAGTTCAGAGGCTTTATAGATCAACAGAGCGACTGTTTTCTTTTTCTGCATCTAGACAGTTCAGAGGCTTTATAGATCAACAGAGCGGCAGCTTTCTCTTTCAATTATCCTGATTTATTAAGAGCAAAATAAAACTTACATTTTGTTGAATATTGCCTGGAACGGAGATCCGTTGAAGCACACCATGCCATAGAGCTGAGGGGCGAATGTCTCCTTGGCCAAATGGAACTGCTCTCTGCCGATCTTCGTAGTGATGAATATTGCGGCCGCTTCTCCTCGGATGAAGATTTGTTCATCGCTAAGGATCTGTAAGAGCAAAGAGAAATTACCAAGGATCTCTCTCTCTCTCTCTCTCTCTCTCTCTCTCTCTCTCTCTCTCTCTCTCTTCGAATGAAAATCTTTTCAACGTTAAGGATCTGTAAGAGCAAAGGGAATTGAGCAACTCTCTCTCTCTCTCTCTCTCTCTCTCTCTCTCTCTCTCTCTCTCTCTCTCTCTCTCTCTCTCTTTTCGCCCCGGATGAAAATCTGTTCGTCGTTAAGGACCTGTAAGAGCCAAGGGAAATAACCAAGGAACACTCTCTCTCTCTCTCTCTCTCTCTCTCTCTCTCTCTCTCTCTCTCTCTCTCTCTCTCTCTCTCTCTCTCTCATGAAGATGAGTTCATTGTTAAGGACAAGCATTTGATAATGGAAATGACCAAGAAAAAGTAAGATTCGGTTGTTATATTTTCATCTCTCTCTCTCTCTCTCTCTCTCTCTCTCTCTCTCTCTCTCTCTCTCTCTCTCTCTCTCTCTCTCATAAATGAAGCAGTCATTTACCTTATCATATGAGCCATCTGAATTTAAAGGGAAACTTTTGGCCTTGTTTTCATGGTTGAAGAGTTTCCAGGTATCAGCGTAGATACCTTCCGTAGCTTCCTGTTAGGATAACGATATCATTAATGTAATAAATTTGTTTACTTAAATTACCTAACTCCTCCATACAGGAGAATGATAAGATTTTCTCTTTATCAGATCCAAAATTATTATTATTATTATCATTATTATTATTATTATTATTATTATTATTATTATTATTATTATTTGCATTTGTATTAATATTACTAACTAAGCTACAACCCTAGTTGGAGAAGCAAGATGCTATAAGCCTAAGGGCTCTAACAGTTGAAATTAGCCCAGTGAGGAAAGGAAATAAGGAATAAGATAAACGATATAAGAAGTAATGAATAATTAAATCATATTATATAAATATTAACAACATTAAAACAGATATTTCATATATAGAATATAAACGGACTTATGTCAGCATGTTCAACATAAAAACATTTGCAGCAAGTTTGAACTTTTGAAGTTCTAATGAATCAACTACCCGATTAGGAAGATCATTCCACAACTTGGTAACAGCTGGAATAAAACTTTTAGAGCACTGTGTAGTATCGAGTTGTTCCTGATCAAGTCGTTTTTGGTGTCAGTGTCAATAAAGTCATAGAATATACTTTTATTTGTAGCGAATGGGTCATTAATAGAGCTTAGAGCCTATATCTCTACTTGTTGAGTCCTCAGCAGCCATTGCATGGCCGTCCCTGGTTCTAGTTTGGGTGGAAAGGGGCTTGGGTGCTGATCACATGCATATATGGTCAATCTCTAGGGCACTGTCCCGCTAGCTTAGGCATTGTCACTGTCCCTTGCCTCTGCCATTCATGGCCGGGTTTTAAACCTTTAATTACATCCACCAAGCCTTATTTCTTATTTCAGGATGATGCTTTTTCAACTCAAAACGACTCTCCTGCGGCTTATGAAAAAAAAAGCTATTCTTAGCATTGTTAGCTAACACCTTTTAGAGGAAGTGATTAAGGGGATGTAGATCATAGACACAGAGCCAATGTCTGTTACATGTAGCAAGAATCCATGTTCCTATAAAACGACATTGATCTATGACAAAAAACATAACGATAAAGATGGCTAGTTGGTAACTTAGCGAACAGGTTCACAGTTAATAAGTAACAACGTAAGTGGAAGTAAGAAAGTGTTCTTCTGACGTGCGAAGACAATACACCTGGGTGCCAGCCAATCCCCAACCCACTTTTTTTGGGGGGGGGGGGCGGGGGGGATGGGGGGGGGTTGCTTTGATGGGCCTTGCTATGTTCTCCCACCCCGACCTCAGTGATATCTAGACCCCGCATACACTAAGTCATGATGACTATAGTGTTTACTTGCCATAAGTTAGACTTTCAACGGAATATATTGTACGGAACACTGGAATAAAAAAAGGAATAGTGTGGTGCTATTTACTAAATTCAATGGGTGGGCCAGTGAAAATAAACACTCTCTTCAAATGCCCGTGCCCGCCCCATACCCAGAAAGTTGCCCTGATCGTACCCTTAACTTGCTCAAACGTGTTCTAGACGAAAATACAACACATCCTGTGAAGCAGATTAAGGATCAGAAGCCATAATGTATTCCAGGATTGTTAGTATAAGGTGCATCCAAGATATCGAGGTTTTAGGTGGCCGATGTGGTAACGTCCCTGACTGGTAAACGCCAGACTGGGGTTCGGGTTCCGCTCATATTCGTTATTTTATTTGGTCACTGCAACCTCACCATTCTTGTGAGCTAAGGATGGGGGGGGGTTTGGGGAGCCTATTGGTCTATCTGCCGAGTCACCAGTAGCTATTTCCTGGCCGTCCATGGTCCTAGCTTGGGTGGAGTTGGCGCTTGAGTGCTGATCATACGTATTGTCAGTCTTTAAGGCATTGTCCTGCTTTGTAGGGCAATGTCACTGTCCCTTGCCTCTGCCATTCATGAGTGGCCTTTAAACCTTTAAAATATCTCAAATAAGAGAAAACTGGTACCAGGAAGAAGTATTTTATAAATAAGAAACAGAGGAAACAAAGGTTAGTTTTCGCAAAAAAAAAAAAAAAAAAAAAAAAAAAAAAAAAAAACAGGCTAAAGGTTAACCTTAGATCAGTTGTTTAATGTGTTGTGGAGTGGCGAAGTAACCTTTTGGGAGAGTGATAAATCAAGCAAACAGGTTTGATATCGGAAGGACTCGAACCTTCCCGATCCTAAGCTTACCACTAACACTGAAACAGTGTTGCCAAATTGCGGAATTGAGGGGGTAATGATGGAAAAATAGGTCTACAGAGGGAGCTCCATCATTTCAATTTCCGATTTCTATTTCCGCATAGTTATTAAGATTGAAAAATTATTTTTTGGAATATAAATCTGTATGTTTATAAAATGAAGTCTTATCTTTTTATATTTGTTAATCTGTATTGTATTTTGAACTAAAACTAACATGACAAAGTATAGAAATTGTGAGGATATTTAGTTAATTTGGCGGATGTTTTGTTGGTTTTCACTTTTCGGTACTACAGTTTTCAAAGGCCGCTGTAACATTGCTGTGAAACATTCAGTTTTCCTCAAGGTGTAAGGTACATTGGTGCCCCTAATCTTGCAGTGCTTCCATAATGTATGATTGTAACTACCGAATGGTATATCGACATTTTGAATGACAATTTAGCAGATTGATTTGCCGTTATCAGAGTGAAGATTTTCTATCAGGAGTGCCTCCATACCACACGAAAAAAAAAAAATCTAAATTACTGGAAATTTCCAAAGCCGACATCCTTGCTGACTGGCTAAACTAGAGTCCAGATATATCACTCACTGAAAATCTTAGGATGATTGTGATAAATCGCCTCCTGAACAAAAACATGAATGTCTAGCTTCTTGGGGTGGCTCTCCGTAAGGTGTCAGCATTCAAGATAACTTTGCTGGCAGTGTCCGTTGACGTTTTCTGGAGGCCAGGAAGAGGAAAGACTAGCCTATTAACAAGTACCAAGCTTATTGCTGAGTGTTCTGTAAAGATTTTTTATTGAATATTATTGAATGATAAGAATGTTAGGAATGAGTTTTGTAGTAGGCACTAGAAAATAAACATGGCGAAAGGTACCAAAACACAACGACCTGTGCTATGCTGTGCTATGAACTTTTTTTTATCCATCCCCTACTTGTTTCATATGTGATGTTTTTAAATGTTTTATTTTTTTATTTTATTTACACATTTCATTCACACATTTCTCATGTAAACTTCTGGCTTATTGTTGCAACAACACTGAATCACTGGGCATCATTTTTGGCATATCTCCTAACCATAACTTTCATGACCTGTCCATCTTCAACATGAACCATATCACGTAACTTCGAACTGACGTTACGTCTGTATAATTTCATATAATTATGCTCATATGCTTTGCTGTTACTTGTGTGTGGGATTTTATATCTAGGTATTGGTTTGGAAAGTATGTGCATATATGTATGTATATTTAATGTGCAAATATTTATGTGTATTTAATGTGCAAATGTGTATGAATATTTATATGGATATGGTTATGAGTGTATATATATATATATACATATATATACACACACACACATATATATATATATATATATATATATATATATATATATATATATATATATATATATATACATGAATGCGTGTTTGCATGTATACATATGTGTGAGAGCTGTGAAAAATGACGTCTAAATATCTATGTAGATATACACACACGCACGCATGCACTCACACAGATACAAGCCTTCCCATCCTATATATATATATATATATATATATATATATATATATATATATATATATATATATATATATATATATATATATATATATATATTTATATATATATACATATATATATATATTTATATATATATACTGTATATATATATATATATATATATATATATATATATATATATATATATATATACTGTATATATATATAAAATGGTATGTTAGCGCACATCGTTAATTCACTCCGCAAGTAGAGCTTTGTGACGGGCCGAGAGAGGATGTGAACTCAAAGGCAGATTGGAAACGACTGAGTTATTTATTAAGGAACACTCTTCTTTATATACAAAACCTCAAGGCAACAGGACATGACCTGTTCGAGAGACAGATAATGTTACTGAGCAAAACGGAGACATGATCATTCAGGTTCTTTTTAGTGCGAGGGAAGAGCGCAGATACAACCATAATATATACAAAATAATTATGTACAATTGTGTGACACACGGTTGGTACATGGCTCCCCCCCTAAAAATGACATACTGTACATGTTAAATAGGGCGCCCTGATCTAGAGAGGCGAACTGTAGGCGGGTCATCTGGCAGAAGATAAGCATGTTTTAGACGATCAATGGAGACCCAGTCTTCTTTGCCCCGAATGTTTAGGAGGAATGCTTTCGGACTGCGTCGGATCACAAGGAAAGGGCCCGTGTAAGGGGGCGTTAGTGGTGGCTTGCTGGTGTCGTTGCGCAGGAAGACGTGCGTTGCAGAGTGCAAGTCCGTTGGTATGTGATGCTTCGCTGGGGGCTTATAAGTCTGGCGGCACGGAGTAAATTTTCCCACGACGTGACGTATGCGCTGGAGATCGTCGGAGGAGGTCGTAGAAGGAAAAAATTCGGCAGGGACGACCAACGGGTCGCCATACACCATTTCGGCTGCCGAGACGTCAAGGGCGTTCTTAGGAGTGGTCCTTAGTCCAAGGAGGACCCAGGGAAGCTGGGTAAACCAGTTGCAATCCTTGCAGCGGGACATCAAAGCTGCTTTGAGGGTGCGATGAAAACGTTCAACCATTCCATTGGCAGCGGGGTTGTAGGCCATTGTCTGATGTAGGGTGATGCCCAGGCGATTCGCTAATGACGTCCATAATTGAGAGGTGAGAGTTGTTCCCCTGTCAGAAGTAATATGCTCAGGGATACCGAATCTTGAAATCCATCCAGAGAGTAAGGCAGATGTACATGAGGCGGACGTTGCAGTTTCCATGGGAATGGCTTCAGGCCAACGAGTGGAGCGGTCGATGACGGTAAACAGGTAACGATGTCCTTGTGATGTGGGTAGGGGGCCTACAACGTCGACGTGAATGTGTGCGAAACGACGCTGAGGTTGAGGAAAGGTGCCCACTCCTGAAACCGTGTGTCGATGTACTTTGGAAGTTTGGCAAGAAGTACACGCACGGACCCAATCCTTAGCATCCTTAGAAATGCCGTGCCAAATGAACTTTGCCTTCAGCAGCTGTGCAGTAGAACGGCACGAGGGATGTGAAAGGCCGTGGATGAAATCAAACACCTGTCGGCGCATGGGAGCAGGAATCCAAGGTCGCGGTCTACCAGTACTGACGTCACAGAGGAGGGTGGTGTTGGAGTCTTCGAGGGGAAAATCCTCCCAACGGAGGGACGTGCAGGATGTCCTACAAGCTTGATACTCTGGATCCTGTCGTTGGGCTTCAGCCAGGGCGTTGTAATCCAATCCCAGTTGAACGGCAGCCAACGTGTTTCTTGACAGGGCATCGGCAACGGGATTCATTTTCCCAGGGACGTATTGGAGGGTGCAATTGTATTCAGCCACGGCGGAGAGATGTCGGCGTTGACGGGCGGACCAGGCGTCAGACTGTCGAGTGAAGGCGTGCACCAGAGGCATGTGGTCTGTACGAATGACGAAGGGCGTACCTTCTAAGAAATGGCGAAAGTGACGGACAGCCAAGTGCACCGCCAGCAATTCTCGATCGAAGGTAGAATAATCCGATTCTGCCTTGGACAGTTTTCTGCTGAAGAAAGCCAATGGGCGGGGCGAGCCTTTGACCACCTGCTCGAGTACTGCACCAATAGCGACGTCGCTGGCATCGGTGGAGAGAAGGAGAGGGGCGTGTGGGATAGGAAAAGTGAGAGCCGCAGCAGTTGATAGGGCCTTCTTTGCATTGCAGAAGGCTGCTTCTTGAAGGGGACCCCATTTCAGGTCCTTTGGCTTGCCCTTGAGGGAGGCGTAGAGGGGAGCAAGAGTGGCGGCAATGGCTGGCAGAAAACGGTGATAATAGTTGATCATGCCTAAGAATTCCTGCAGAGCTTTGACGGTCGAGGGCATGGGGAAATTCTGAACGGCTGCTACCTTCTCAGGGAGGGGATGGACTCCTTCAGGAGTGATACGGTGCCCTAAGAACGACACTTTGTTGGTGCCAAAGGTACACTTGTCGTACCGGACTACAATGCCGTTTTGTTGCAGGCGGTCGAGCACGATGCGCAGGTGACGGAGGTGTTCCTCTTTTGAGGAGGAGAACACAAGTATGTCGTCCACATAACATACACAGAAAGGGAGGTCCCCTAAGATGCCATCCATGAGACGTTGAAACGTTGCTCCAGCATTACGAAGGCCAAAACAGGAGTAATTGAAGGTGTATGTGCCAAACGGAGTGGTGATGGCGGTCTTGGGGATGTCTTCTGGGTTCATAGGCACCTGATAATACCCCTTCAGGAGATCAAGCGTAGAGAAAACCTTCGCTTTGTGCAGGTAGGAGGTTACATCGGCAATGTTTGGGAGGGGGTAGTGATCCGGTTCTGTTTGCATGTTCAGGCGCCTGTAATCCCCGCATGGACGGAGGGAGCCGTCTTTCTTCAGAACGATGTGTAAGGGTGACGACCATGGGCTGGAGGCCTTTTGGCAAAGGCCCATTTTCTCCATTTCGGCGAACGTCTGTTTGGCGGCTGCCAATCGTTCCGGTGCTAGACGTCTGAATTTTGCAAAGACTGGGGGTCCCGTCGTCTTGATATGGTGATAAATACCGTGCTTGGCAGGAACCGTGGGCGTTTGGCGAAGTTCTGGACGGAAAACTTCCGGGTACGACGTGAGGAGGTGGGCGTAGGCATCCGTGGGTGCGCTGATGTGGAGAGCGAGGTTAGAGGGGGCGGGTTGAAGAGGTGTCGACAAGTACGAGTCTGCGTTGACCAATCGTCGGTGGGCGACATCGACCAGAAGGTGGAAATGAGAGAGGAAATCCATACCGAGGATTGGCATTGTGACGTCAGCAACGAGAAACTTCCAATTGAATTTACCGTTTCCGAATGATAATGTGAGGTTCTCGTAACCGTAGGTGGGTATCGCAGATCCGTTGGCAGCTACCAAGCGGACGTCGGCAGATGTAGATAGACTACGTTGTGCCTTGAAGAGTTTCCTTGGCAAAAGAGAACGACAAGCACCCGTGTCTACCAAAAATCGCACGCCCGTTCCTGCATCCTGTAAAAAGAAAAGATTAGAAACATGGGAGGCCACCGCCACAAGCGATGGCCTACTTATACGTTTTTTGGCCACTGACAATCTTTGGCACATTTCTTCGCGGTTGCCCCGAATCTGAAGTGGTAGTAGCAAAACTGCGGCGGATGGGAGGTAGAAAGTGGCTGTAGAAGTCGTTCGTTGGGGCGCGAGCGATTGGTGGGTGGTGGGCGGCTTTGTCGCCGCTTCGGCACGTCACGGGGTAGGCGTGTATGTCCTACGGCATTCATGTCAGCTTCGGTTGACGTTGAATAGGCATCCTCGTCGTCAGGGGTGGAGGCGTTGATGGAGGTCTTGAAGTGGCTGTCCATAAGGGCGTCGGCTTTGGTCATCAAGTCCTTTATGGGTAAACTATCGACATCGGGTATGGCAGCGCGGACAGGTTCAGGTAAACGGCTTATCCAAAGGGCACGGAGTAGGTTCACCTCACGAGGAGAGCCGTCTGCGGCAGGTTGAAGGCGAGCGATACTGGTCATTTCCCTGAGGGCAAGCGAAGCCCTTTGGTCCCCCAACGGTTGTTGCGAGAGCTGAAAAAGCTTTGCTATACGGGCGGCTGGCGACGGCGAGTACTGCTGCAGAAGGTATGATTTGAGGTCGTCATACGCTATTGGGGTGTCTCCTTGTTCACAAAGCCAGTCGGATATTTCTGGGAAGGTGTCCTCGGGTATCGCCGCGAGAACATAATCCGCTTTGGTGGTTGAGCGAGTCACGCCCCTGATACGAAACTGGACTTCTGCGCGCTGAAACCAAGCAAACGCCTCTCCGCTGGCAAACGATGAAAGTTTGAATGGAGCGGCCGCAGCACCAACTGCCGTAGAGTCCGCCATAGTACCAACGATGAAGGGGCGAGGGGGTGGGGGTGGAAGGCGGTGGGAGTGAGTCGACTTCCGGGGTCACCAATGTGACGGGCCGAGAGAGGATGTGAATTCAAAGGCAGATTGGAAACGACTGAGTTATTTATTAAGGAACACTCTTCTTTATATACAAAACCTCAAGGCAACAGGACATGACCTGTTCGAGAGACAGATAATGTTACTGAGCAAAACGGAGACATGATCATTCAGGTTCTTTTTAGTGCGAGGGAAGAGCGCAGATACAACCATAATATATACAAAATAATTATGTACAATTGTGTGACACACGGTTGGTACAGCTTATTCCAAATATAGCATATAACAAACAAGTATTTCTCACAATAAATAAAGCTAAAGTACATTATTCATTCCAGAGTTCAAGGAACTATATTTCAGATGGCAAAAGAAACATATATGAGGTTGTAAAATTTCTTTGGACACTTTCATTGCTAAAATACTTACATAAGTAAAATAAATACATGAATAAATATAATTAACGTCAAATAAATTTACACTTTTACATTACTTTACTATTACTGGGATGATGGCGGCCTGGGAGTGGATGATGAGATAATATCTTTTTGGAGAAATGTGGTATTTCATTATAAAAGCTGCAACTGAAATTATAGATTCTTTCTTATTTTTTTTTATTTGACCAATTTGTCCTAATAGGTTTAAGGTTTGCAAGAAATCTATCCAAATTTTTTTTTTCTTTTTTTTTTTTTTTTACTTTCCTTGGTCACTTCATTCTAACTTTGTTATGGATTGTTACCTACTATGAGATTCAGGGCCTCTGTAACACGGTTTTTTTGGACTTTGCTCCTTACCAAAGCATCGGATGTAGCTGAAAGTTGACATATGTATATTTTACAACCACACACAAATTTTGTTAGCATTATCAATAACCTAAACCCGATAGTTTTAATTTTTATAGAGTAAAAATGATCTAGTCGACGCCATAGCCAGTGATAACGAGCCAAGAGTCGAAAACATTCATTACGTAAGCAATGTAAACACCTTTTGACAAAATTTTGCCCCGCCCATCTTTCTTTTCCAAAAGAAAAGAAAGATATAGTCTGTAATAGGCTGAAAAGAGGGAATTGCAAATTTGGTGAAAGATGCTACTACAAGCATCCAAAGATATGCCATAATTATGAAATATATGGTAAATGTGCGTATTTAGACGGATATGGAGACGAATGCAGAGAACTCCATCCAAAAATATGCAAAACCCTAAAAGAAGGAAAAGGATGCAGTTTCAACAAAAAATGTCGATATATGCATCCTGCAACTATGAATGAGAGTAAGAAAACTCAGCAAACTGAAAAGAAAAACAAAAATGAAACAAAAAAAGAAACAAAAAAGCAGGTCGCGTATATACCGCACTATGCACCAAAAAAGGACTTTCAACCTAAATCTCCACAAATAGAGCCCAACTACAAAGAATGCATATATAATGCCAGGGGTTGGTGCAGATATGGGGATAATTGCAGGTTTACACACAAAAATAAGTATGAAGGCGAAAGAACAAATATTATGGAAAAG
The DNA here is from genome assembly GCF_036898095.1 of Palaemon carinicauda. Lineage (NCBI taxonomy): Eukaryota > Metazoa > Arthropoda > Malacostraca > Decapoda > Palaemonidae > Palaemon > Palaemon carinicauda. Next base: position 309,296,240 of record NC_090725.1, on the reverse strand, counting down.
TTGGATTTTTTAATGGCAGAATTCCGAGAAATGAAGAAAAGAACATCATATCAGAACAGGAAGGAAGCATGGGAGAATCCATATTATTACCAGTATTAAATAATGGAAATGAAACACAAACCATAATAGTGATGAATGCACAGGGTTTAGTCACGAGTAACTCTAAAAGGAAAATAGAGTTCCTAGAAGAACTAACCCAAATTGAAAAAATAGATATATTAAATATAAGTGAAACATGGTATTCCCAAGAGACTGGCAGTGATGACCAGATAAAGGGTTTCCAAACTTATAGATCAGACAGAAAAAATAGGAATCAAGGGGGAACCGCAATATATGGAAGAGACATAAATCAAGGAAAAGTCTGTGAAAAATACAGCAACACAGAATGTGAATTGATTGCGGTAGAATTTGAATTTTAATTTGAAAAACTAGTGAATATTGTAGTTTACAGACCCCCAAATACTAAGGAGTTTGACATAATAATAGAAAAAATAGATGATATATGTAGAAACCATAAAGACTGGAATATACTCCTATCCGGAGATTTTAACTTTCCTTTCGTGGATTGGAAAGAACGGATAGAAGAAAGTGGTTGTATGTATACATATAAAAAAGAGAGTAATAGTAGCGCAGAAGATAAGAGGCAATTTGAAAAGCTTCAAGATATGCTATTAGAACATAATATGCAACAAATAAACCTCATTCCAACAAGAAAGGAAAATGTCCTAGATCTAGTATTTGTGAATGTGGTGAATTATGTTAAAGAAATAATAGTGTCTATCACGGGAATTTCAGACCACAATGTCATAGAATTGATAGTTCATTCCAAAGTAAATGATCACAGAATTAATAAAAGCACAAAACTTTGGGAAGGATATGGAAAATATAACTTTTACAGTAAGAATATAAAATGGTCAGAAATAAATGAAGAACTGAATAAAGAATGGAAAAATGTATTTATAAGTGATAATATACAGGTAAATACGGACATACTGTACAAAATACTGGAGAAAATTGTTGAAAAATATGTACCGAAAAAAAACAATAAACAAAAGACGTGCATACCTAGAGACAGAAGGATCTTATTTCAGAAAATTAGAACGTGGAAGAAAAATCTTGCAAAAGAAAAAAATGTGTGGAAAATGAGGGAAATAAAATGTAAGATAGAAAATGCAGAACAAAAGATTATACAGTCGAAAGAAAATGAAAAAAGGGACTTAGAAGAAAGGACACTTCAAAATATAAAAAGAAACCCCAAAGTACTTTACTCCTATGCAAAAAAGATGAATAAAAGGAGAATAGAAATAGGCCCTCTAAGAATTGAAGGACGGCTAACGAATGAAAAAAAGGAAATATGCAACATATTAGCAGAAAAATATAAGAGTGAGTTCACGCCAAGAATTGCAAATGAGAATAATGAAACAGAAATGAGAGAAGAAAATGTCGAATATCTAACGGATATAGATATTAATGAAACAGATATTGTCACGGCTATAAACGAAATTAAAAATGGATCGGCAGCCGGACCAGATGGAGTTCCAGCGATTTTGTTAAAAAAAACTGCAAACACTATCGCGAAGCCGCTTGCAATACTGCTAAGACAGAGTGTAGATATGAGCGAGATATATGTTAAACATAAATTAGCTTATATAACCCCTATCTTCAAAAGTGGATCAAGACTAGAGGCAAGCAATTATAGACCTGTTAGTCTAACATCACATATTATGAAAGTGTATGAGAGGGTAGTAAAAAAGAAAATAATGAACCATTTGGTCAAAAATAATTTGTTTAATATGGGTCAACACGGTTTCGTACCTGGAAAAAGTACACAGACCCAACTGATAGCACACTATGAAAACATATACAATAATATGATAAATGAAAAAGACACAGATGTGATCTATCTAGATTTTGCAAAAGCCTTTGACAAGGTAGACCATAACATATTGGAGAAAAAAATGAGAAAGCATAATATTATGGGAAAGATAGGAAAATGGGTAAAAGAATTCCTGCAAAACAGAAAACAGATAGTGGTTGCAAATGACGAGAAATCAGATGAAGCCCAGGTAATATCTGGTGTGCCCCAAGGTACGGTATTAGCTGCACTGCTATTTGTTATTATGATCTCAGACATAGACTGTGATGTTGAAAACTCCGTAGTGAGAAGTTTCGCCGATGACACAAGAATAAGTAGAGAAATTACTTGTGATGAAGATAGGAACTCACTACAAAGAGATCTAAACAAAATATATGAATGGGCGGAGATAAATAGGAAGGTATTTAACTCCGATAAATTCGAATCAATAAATTATGGAAACAGAGAAGGAATGGTGTATGCATACAAGGGACCTAATAATGAGACAATCACAAACAAGGAAGCAATTAAAGACCTTGGTGTAATTTTAAATAGGAATATGTTATGCAACGACCAAATAGCAACACTGTTGGCTAAATGTAAAGCAAAAATGGGAATGTTATTCAGACACTTTAAAACAAGAAAAGCTGAACACATGATTATGCTTTACAAAACTTATGTGCGTAGTACACTCGAGTACTGCAATGTGATATGGTACCCACACTACCAAAAGGATATTGCGCAAATAGAGAGTGTACAAAGGTCCTATACTGCTAGAATAGAAGAAGTTAAGGACCTTGACTACTGGGAAAGACTGCAATTTTTAAAACTATACAGTCTAGAAAGGAGAAGAGAACGCTACATGATAATACAAGCATGGAAGCAAATAGAAGGAATTGCTGAAAACATCATGGAGCTTAAAATATCAGAAAGAGCAAGCCGAGGTAGATTAATAGTGCCAAAAAGCATTCCAGGTAAACTGAGAAAGGCGCACAGGACATTAATCCACTACGCACCAGCATCGATAATGCAGCGACTATTTAATGTGCTGCCAGCTCATCTAAGAAACATATCAGGAGTGAGCGTAGATGTGTTTAAGAATCAGCTCGATAAATACCTAAGATGCATCCCAGACCATCCAGGACTGGAAGATGCAAAATACACCGGAAGATGCATTAGCAACTCTCTGGTGGATATACGAGGTGCCTCACACTGAGGGACCTGGGGGAACCCAAACAAAAAATAAGGCAATAAGGTAAGGTAAGGCAGACACCCATTCACCTTCTTCCATCGGCTCTGAAACCCATAACAGTCAAGAATGGCTAACAGGATTTGGAATTGCCCCCGTGGTTGCAAAACTGCATTTGTCTTACGACTTGCAACTTTATACAGTCAAGAGAAAGCCCGTGGCCATATTTACTATAGCCTGAATAGGTAATTATTCAGTTTCTAGTTTAAATCCAATGTTTATGGTCTGATTTGTATTTAGCGTAACATGATTATAATACTTGTAATGTCATTCAGGCTTTTGAATATTTCCATTAACTATTCACTATGCCACCAAGAGAGAGAGAGAGAGAGAAAGAGAGAGATTGTATGTAAACAGTCTTTATATAACTATTTTTGTTAAAATAAGATTTTTGTTCTAAAATCTCCATCAGACCAACGGATCATCCGATATAATTTTTTTTCTTCTTCTTAGGCCGTACGACCGTGTTGGCTATGTTTTCGGCATGACTGCATTTTGTAAATAAATCATGAATAGTTTTAGGAATTTTATTTGTACATCTAATGGGAATTTATAGAAGTAAAGTGAACATAATTCATTTATCCTTTAAAATAATTACTACATGTAGCCAAACAAATAGTAGTAAAGATGATAATGCAATGAAGGAATGATACCATACTTTATCTTTAGCTTCAACATCGGCAATAACATACCCAGTTGCCATAATTTGTCAGCTTAATGAAATAACCTATCATCTAATGTTAAACTTAATTTCTGAGGAGGCCATGGCTTACTGCACAGTGAAAAAAAATAAATAAAAAACATGACAAAGACTTAATGAATGGCGGAACGATACATAAATGTGGGTGGGGTATCTGTGCTAGCGTAGTAATACTACTGTAGCAGTAGTGTCGCAACAGTAGTATACATGAATTAAACGTTTAGGCCAACTGCTGAGATCCTTGAGGATCATTTAGCACTTCTTACAACTACTCGAGTATTGAGTTTTTATAGCCAGAATTTAAATTTTATAATCCAACAATGCCCATCATAGCCTTCAGTGTTATCCTGAATTATAACGAGGCCAAAGTGGGTGGAGCCTCATGAAGTCATCATTCTGACGATAATTATTGGTGAAGGTTTAAAGCCAAAATACGGTACCGTTTTTTTTACAGTAAATAGGTAGGTACATAGACAATAAATAAAAATTGCTTGACATTGGATGATATAGCAGTTATCAAATCAAGCTTGTCTACTACGTTTTTGAAAATTACCAACTATTCCCTACACCTTGTCAATGTGATTGTGACCTATAAAGTAGACTGTAATTTCTTAGGAAACTTATTTTGGGAGTTAGACTAATAATCGAAGTGTTTTTGTATTTATTAACATATTTTGTTGGTTTGTTCATCATGACAATTATCAGTGGAGAGGTTTCAGAGTTCATAAAGGTGTACTGCTTTGCTTTTATTTAAACTTTTGTGTCATTGTTGGCAGAGGTATAGCCTTCGTTACGTATAGCCAATCATCGATCGAGAAAGAGGGAAGAAATGCCGTCATAAGTTACGTAACGAGTGCTTTCGAAACCTTTTCTCTGAGTAAGTTGGCCCGTCTTCAAAAAACGTAACTTTTACATTATAAGTACCAAATTTATGCAACCTACGTAATGCAGAATATAGTCAAAATTTATGTGTAGATATAATGTGCATTCTGAATAAGCTTTATATTTATGAAATGCATAGATAAAAAATTATTGCGAAAAAACCGTGTTACAGAGGCCCTGAATCTCATAGTAGTTAGGTTTCTTTTTTCCAAACTTTGCACTGCTATTAATTTTGCATACACGTCTTAAATAAGTAAGTTGGGACTTCACCTATGCCCCTACCCTCGTCTGAAGGATATATATATATATATATATATATATATATATATATATATATATATATGTATATATATACAGTATATATATATATATATTTATATATACATATATATATATATATATATATATATATATATATATATATATATATACTGTATATATATGTACATATATATATATATATATATATACATACATATATATAGATATATATATATATATAAATATATATATATACATACATATACATATTTATATATTTGTATATATATATATATATATATATATATATATATATAAGTATACACACATACACATTCACATACATATATATATATATATATATATATATATATATATATATATATATATTTACTTATATATATATATATATATATGTATATATAGAGTGTGTGTGTGTATTATAGTCACGAAAGGAAAAATGAAAAGACTTGATTGGAGTTAGTACTATCAGTTGGATCCCCTTCTCCTGTATAAATATGATGTCTTTGTATATGTATTCTCATTGTTGAGTCTGTTGATGTCCTTAGTGGATGAAAGTACTAACTCCAATCAAGTCTTTTCATTTTTCCTTTCGTGGCTATAATACATTTTATATTCATATATATATATATATATATATATATATATATATATATATATATATAATTGTATAAGTGACTGCCCAGTACGATGCAAATTCTTCCCTGTATAATCGGAGAATTTTGTGTAATAAACTCATTCTTTTTACACATCCAGTACAATAGTCCAACAAAGGTTACGGTTTTTAGATTACGTCTTTGCGTATCTGATACATATTTTAATTAATAGGAAATAATTTACGACATATATGAAGATCTAATGCACTATATTAAAATAAATAATAGAAAGTTTAACTAACCTTGAAAAGGAAATAATCTGAAGTGTCAGCAGAGACAACTAAAGTAAATCCATTTTGTATTGCATATGGCAAATCACTCAGTGAATTTATAGCTCTTTCGAACGATGGTTTCACCAAGGATGCTGTTAACATTCCAGAGTAGAGAGCTAAAATGATAAAGGGAATGTTTTCTAACTAATTGACACATATCATTATATAAACATATTTCATTATACACTTACAATTGCAATCAACATATTTCATTGTTTTATTGTAACTAGTATGATAAATACGTAGCTGGTAATAGGTTATATATCCCATTCAACAGCTATAAGATATCTGAAATATATATTTTATAACATAAGCTCTGCTTTGAATGGTACATATACATATTGCATCAAAAAGATGATTATTAGAATAACAGGTGACTTTTATCAAAACTTATGAAGCAAATGATTACAATCGTTACCTGATATAATGAGAGAGAAAATATACCAAAAGAGGAACAAGAACTTCATGGCTTCATAGGAAGGCATGAGACGGTTATCTTGTTTCAGTAGACTTCCAGTCAGGCTGAAGAAGAATGTGTTGAAAGTGTTTCCTCTGGAGTCCCTGGCCACTGCAAACTTCATGATCCATGTGTTCAAGGATAACACGAGAGCTATGACGACCACTGAAGAAAATAAAGATGCCCAAACCTGTTTAGAGATATAATAGATAGTAGACTGAGATGGTATGGCCATGTCATGAGAAGAGATGAACAGTATACTGGGAGGAAAGTAATGGAAATGGAGGTACAGGGAACGAGAAGGAGAGGGAGACCAAAGCGAAGGTGGATGGACTGTATCAAGGATGACCTTCGATCAAAGGGATTAACCGGTGATGAAGTGTGAGACACAGGTAGATGGAGAAACCTGGCCAGAAACATCGACCCCACATAGAAGTGGGAAAAGATGCAGACAAAGAAGAAGAAGATGGAGTGTTAAAGAGTGTTTAGACATAGATGGAGTGTCGTAGGTATGTTTTTAGACTTATATGGAATGATAAAGAGAGTTTTTTAAATAGATGGAGTGTCGTAGGTATGTTATTAGACTTATATGGAATGATAGAGAAAGTTTTTTTTAAATAGATGGAGTGTTAGAGGTGTTTAGATATAGATGTAGTGTTAGAGAGTATTTAGACATAGATTGAGTGTCCGAGAAATGGTTTTAGATATAGATGGAGTGTTTTGATATAGAGGACTATCAGAGGAAGGTTTTTAGACTTGGGTCTAGATGGGATGTTGAAGAAGGTGTTTAGACATAGATGGAGTGTTAGAGAGTGTTTATACATAGATGGAGTGTTGAAGGGAGGTTTTTAGACTTAGATGTAGTGTTAAAGAGGGTTTAGACATAGATGGAGTGTCGGATGAAGGTTTTTAGACTTGGGTCTAGATGGGATGTTAGAGAAGGTGTTTAGACATAGATGGAGTGTTAGAGAGTGATTGGACACACATGAAATGTTAGAGAATGTTTATATATAGTTTTTAGACTTAAATGGAGTAATAAAGAAGGTGTTTAGACATAGATGAATTGGCAGAGGAAGGTTTTCAGAATTAGATGGAATATTAGAGAAGGTGTTTAGACATAGATGGAGTGTTGGAGAGTGATTAGACATAGATGGAATGTTAGAGATTGTTTATACAAAGATGGAATGTTTAAGGAAGGTTTTTTAGACTTAAAAGGAGTATTAGAGAAAGTGTTTATAGGTAGATGGAGTGTTGAAAGAAGAATTTTAGACTTAGGTCTAGTATTAGAGAAGGATTTTATACATATTAGTAATTTGTCTCCGGTATACATAAGGCTTAGTTGATATTGTGTTCATAATTATGAATATGATAATTTTTCACATTCAATCGTGATTTTCATGTGTTCATATAAGCCATAGATTCCTCTTAATATCGAATTCGCTCTGCTTCAGGGCCAGAGACCCAAGGGAAATTAACTTTATGATAATTGCTTCTGGTCGGGCAGGGATTCGAACTCAGACCAAGGAAACTTTGTGGCCTGGTGGTAAGTCACTGGAACCTCAGTTTCCAGGGTCCAAGTTCGAATCTTTGACTGACCCCCTTTGGGTCTCTGATCCCGAGGTAGATCGAATTATATATTAAGAGGTATTTATGGCTTATATGAATTTATAAATATGCGACTAGACTTTAGTATGAATTGTGTATATTTGTACGTTTTACACGTGGTTGATAGTCTTACGGAACTGTTAAACGTGAATTAGCTAACTATAGTCAATTCTTATTTGTGAGGCAGATTCACACCGACTGGCAGGGGTGCCCTTTTAGCTCGGAAAAGTTTCCTGATCGCTGATTAGTTGAACAAGCTAATTCTAACCAATCAGATAGCAGGAAACTTTTCCGAGCTGAAAGGACACCGATGCGAGTGGATGCAAATGCGCCTTGTTAAAAAGAATGTGTATAAAATCAATTGAAACGGCATTTTATTAAATAACTAAACGAAAAGATAATGAATTTAGAAATCTGATTTCAAATTAATGTTATACCTGGTTAGTAAAGGGTGAAAATACAGCAAACATGTTGTCCTTTTCCTTCGGAGTTCGTGAAACAAGCGTGAGAATATCCGTGTAATAAGGATAACTGAAATCAATAATGGCTTCTCTGACAGCTGCAATAAAAAGAAAGTAGTAATAAACAAACTCAGTTAATACCATTTAATACCTTATGATAATGGCACTGTCAGTATATTTGTAAAAGCATTTGAAATACAGTATATGATTTACAATACTGTACACTAATCTAAAAAGACTTATATAGCAAATAGAATATTATTATTATCATTATTATTATTATTATTATTATTATTATTATTATTATTATTATTATTACATACTAATCTACAAGCCTAGTTGGAAAAGCAGGAGGCTATAAGCCCAAGGGCTCCAATGGGGAAAACAGCCCAGCGAGGAATGGAAATAAGGAAATAAACCAAAGCAACCAGATATACAGTTAAAAAAAATTAATTTAATCGGAAATTCTCCGCAAATATATACTGTTCTCTGACGTATTTCAGAAAAAAACAGGCGATCGTAATTTTCGACAGAGTTTGTTATCTTTTACGGGTTGGTGACCGTAATATTACTACTGAAAGTCAATATATCCGTTTATAAAAAGGTAAATGCCTTGCAACATTTTTTCAAGGATTTTTACATTTTTCTTTTTTTTACGGTAAATTTTTAATAGTGTACAAGTTTATATAGAGCCCAGAAAAAAATGGCAAAAAGCATATATAATCAATAATTATTCTCCATGCCTGGAAACGTTTATTCCAGGATTTTTGCCCTTTTTAACGGCAAATTTTGAATAGTGTACAAGTTTATATAGAACCCAGAAAAAATGGCAAAAAGCATATATAATCAATAATTATTCTCCATGCCTGGGAACGTTTATTCCAGGATTTTTGCCCTTTTTAATGGCAAATTTTTAATAGTATACAAGTTTATATAGAACCCAGAAAAAATGGCAAAAAGCATATATAATCAATAATTATTCTCCATGCCTGGAAACGTTTATTCCAGGATTTTTGCCCTTTTTAACGGCAAATTTTTAATAGTGTACAAGTTTATATAGAACCCAGAAAAAATGGCAAAAAGCATATATAATCAATAATTATTCTCCATGCCTGGGAACGTTTATTCCAGGATTTTTGCCCTTTTTAACGGCAAATTTTTAATAGTGTACAAGTTTATATAGAACCCAGAAAAAATGGCAAAAAGCATATATTATCAATAATTATTCTCCATGCCTGGAAACGTTTATTCCAGGATTTTTGCCCTTTTTAACGGCAAATTTTTAATAGTGTACAAGTTTATATAGAACCCAGAAAAAATGGCAAAAAGCATATATAATCAATAATTATTCTCCATGCCTGGAAACGTTTATTCCAGGATTTTTGCCCTTTTTAACGGCAAATTTTTAATAGTGTACAAGTTTATATAGAACCCAGAAAAAATGGTAAAAAGCATATATAATCAATAATTATTCTCCATGCCTGGGAACGTTTATTCCAGGATTTTTGCCCTTTTTAACGGCAAATTTTTAATAGTGTACAAGTTTATATAGAACCCAGAAAAAATGGCAAAAAGCATATATAATCAATAATTATTCTCCATGCCTGGGAACGTTTATTCCAGGATTTTTGCCCTTTTTAACGGCAAATTTTTAATAGTGTACAAGTTTATATAGAACCCAGAAAAAATGGCAAAAAGCATATATAATCAATAATTATTCTCCATGCCTGGGAACGTTTATTCCAGGATTTTTGCCCTTTTTAACGGCAAATTTTGAATAGTGTACAAGTTTATATAGAACCCAGAAAAAATGGCAAAAAGCATATATAATCAATAATTATTCTCCATGCCTGGAAACGTTTATTCCAGGATTTTTGCCCTTTTTAACGGCAAATTTTTAATAGTGTACAAGTTTATATAGAACCCAGAAAAAATGGCAAAAAGCATATATAATCAATAATTATTCTCCATGCCTGGAAACGTTTATTCCAGGATTTTTGCCCTTTTTAACGGCAAATTTTTAATAGTGTACAAGTTTATATAGAACCCAGAAAAAATGGCAAAAAGCATATATAATCAATAATTATTCTCCATGCCTGGGAACGTTTATTCTAGGATTTTTACCCTTTTTAGCGGCAAATTTTTAATAGTGTACAAGTTTATATAGAACCCAGAAAAAATGGCAAAAAGCATATATTATCAATAATTATTCTCCATGCCTGGGAACGTTTATTCCAGGATTTTTTCCCTTTTTAACGGCAAATTTTGAATAGTGTACAAGTTTATATAGAACCCAGAAAAAATGGCAAAAAGCATATATAATCAATAATTATTCTCCATGCCTGGGAACGTTTATTCCAGGATTTTTGCCCTTTTTAATGGCAAATTTTTAATAGTATACAAGTTTATATAGAACCCAGAAAAAATGGCAAAAAGCATATATAATCAATAATTATTCTCCATGCCTGGAAACGTTTATTCCAGGATTTTTGCCCTTTTTAACGGCAAATTTTTAATAGTGTACAAGTTTATATAGAACCCAGAAAAAATGGCAAAAAGCATATATAATCAATAATTATTCTCCATGCCTGGGAACGTTTATTCCAGGATTTTTGCCCTTTTTAACGGCAAATTTTTAATAGTGTACAAGTTTATATAGAACCCAGAAAAAATGGCAAAAAGCATATATAATCAATAATTATTCTCCATGCCTGGGAACGTTTATTCCAGGATTTTTGCCCTTTTTAACGGCAAATTTTTAATAGTGTACAAGTTTATATAGAACCCAGAAAAAATGGCAAAAAGCATATATAATCAATAATTATTCTCCATG
>NC_090725.1:309267488-309279988 GCF_036898095.1 Palaemon carinicauda | reverse complement strand
ATATGTATATATATATATGTGTGTATAAATATGTATATATATATATATATATATATATATATATATATATATATATATATATATATATATATATACTGTATATATATATATATATATATATATATATATATATATAAATATATGAAGAATCTATTTTAGTTATGTCACTGTTTTTAGAATATTTCATAATATTTGTTCATTATTTCGCTATTTTTTTTTTTTTTCATTTCCTCACTATTTTTCCCTGTTGAAGCCATTTGGATTGTAGCTTAGCTTACCTAATAATAATAATAATAATAATAATAATAATAATAATAATAATAATAATAATAATAATAATAATAATAATAATAACTGGCGTAAGTCATACCAAAAACTAAACATCCAAAATAAAATAAAACAAAAACCATGGAGCCGTTTTATACATTACGAATCGAATGATCTATCAAACAGAACGTATATTAAAACATACTTGTAAGAAACTCGTCCTTTTCAGGTTTAACATTACCTGTGACCCCTCCCTGATTGATGTTCGTAAGATCTCCGTGTCTTCCCTTCGAAACACGGCGATAATCCACCATATAGAGGAACTTTCCAAATTCCTCTGGGAAACCTAAAAGAAAAATGAATAATAATAGAAATAAGATAAAGAAAGATAGATCTAATGTGATCATAATAAATGTAAGGTTAATCTAAGTAACTGTTAGAATAAATGAGTAAAAGATGTGTCAATGAATTAAAAAAAGAAATTATTGAAAGATGAAGACTTAATGATTGTTATCTCTCTCTCTCTCTCTCTCTCTCTCTCTCTCTCTCTCTCTCTCTCTCTCTCTCTCTCTCTCTGTAAACGTATGTATGTACAATGTATATACGTAAATACGTATATACTGTATATATATATATATATATATATATATATATATATATAAAGGGACAGACACAATATATATATATATATATATATATATATATATATATATATATATATATATATACATTGTACATACATACGTTTATTCGTCACATATAGCATGTGCAGTTCAAATTACCTCAGTGCTGAAATCACTTTCCATACCATGTGAAAAAGAGAGAAAACTTTCTCCATCGAGCAAAAGACGAAGACATGACGTCTCTTTGTCCTGGAGTCCCTGAGAATCGACTTCAAGGAATCAAATAGTGTAGATACTTCGGAAGGGAATTCTACAGCAGCGTAGCTTGTATAGGAAGTGGAAAGTTCAGCTAGAGAAACATCTACATCTGAAAGGTATTTAAAGCAATAGAATTCACATACTATATTTGGATACACTGTTAAAAAATTGCATTAAGAAACTGTAAATGACTGATAACATTTATTCCAGAATTTTTGCCGTTTTGAAAATTGGATATTTTGACGTTAAGGAGTGATATTACGGGCAACAACCCGTAAGATATAAGAACAATGTAAAGGAAAATTACGGTCGCCTGTATTTTACTGAAATACAGCTATCTTACTGAGAATTTTCTATAAAAAATACGGTGTTTTTTTAAGTGTATAATAATGAACTGGGAATAATGTAATGGATATTGTTAAACTGTTAACTACGTACTTGAAAAAGACCTTATTGCAATACTAATATTTTATTTTTTTAAATTATATGTTTGCTCAAGGCGACTTTCTATATTTGCACGGGTGGAAAATTACTTGCGTCTTGGTAGTATTAAATCTATTTCTTGAGTTATTATAGGTCATTGACGTATTGTACGTAAATTCATGAAGACAAAAAATCAACAATGCTTCACATCGGAAATGTATATTTGTTTATGATTTAAGTCCTGTTGCATACTATGCTATTTTCCTTTTAAAATAAAGATAAACATGAGAGAGAGAGAGAGAGAGAGAGAGAGAGAGAGAGAGAGAGAGAGAGAGAGAGAGAGAGAGAGAGAGAGAGAGAGAGAGAGAGAGAATGATCAAATAGCACCTAAAGTTAAAATACACATAAAGATATCAGTATCTTCTTTTACTCTTCTACACGACAGTCTTGATTTCTTGTTATTTTTCTGCAACAACAAAACATGACCAAGAGGTATAATCAGGAAAATAAAGTAATGTGTAGTTTTCTGCGATCTTCCCTTTCTTCTTTCTTTTAACCACCATGTTTTCATCCTCTACAATCTACAGTCCCTCCCACACGTATAGGTATTCATTTATTAACCCTATCACATATTTCACCATTCAACTTAGCCCTTCTTCTACCCTCCACATCAACAGAATATTTACTTCATTAAATTAGGGCTGATTAATTATAGACAGCATTCATTAATCAAAATTTATCCTTACATTATTTTATTATAGACCATATTTATTTTTCATTTTAGCTATAATACTTGTTCATTTATTTCTCTCTATGTTTAATACTTGTCCTTTTTTTCTCTAACCTTATTCTTGATAAAACTATAAACCCTATTGAATAGCTAAACATGATTGTATATTTTATAATGGAAGTACACCCCAAATGATCCCCCTTTTTTCTTTACTAAATATTCTCTTATCACATTTCACTATTTACTATTTCATTACATACACTGTTAAAAAAAATCCATAAAAAACGGTAAATATATGGCAACATTTATTCCAGGAGTTTTACCGTTTTAAAAACAGCTATATTGACGTCAAATAGTGATATTAGGGGCACCAACCCGTAAAAGATAATAACAAAGTAAGGTAAAATTACGGTCGCCAGAATTTTACTGAAATACGGTTAGGAACAGTATATTTGCAAGGAGAATTTCCGATTAAAATTACGGTTTTTTTAACAGTGTAAATCTACTTCTAAAACTCATTTGCTAATTTTGCTTATACTCAGTCATAAACTCATCATGGAATTTTGAAATCTCCCTATCTAAGCCTTCAGCCACGATTTCTTTAAATTTAGTCCATAGTTCATATATTTTACCTGACACCAAATCCACTTACAATTGAAATTACTATCATAGAGAAAGCAATTTAGGTGAGGTGGTGACATCGAAAGCAGAAAAGATATCAGGCTCTGGAAGGCGTTCCTGCCGAAGAATTTTTGCATCTCGTGTTCATCTGTTAAAAAGACTGTGAGGAAATAGTTTTAATTTTTGAAATACGCCTAAAGAAAATTCTGTGTAGTATCAATATGCCCATCATCCAAATATCGGTTATGCATATCGAAATTTATATATACATATGAATTTATTAACAAATATTTTTTGTATAATATCAATTTTTCGTAGATACATCCAAAGTATGAAACTTTTTTGGAATTATTATGCTTTTGTGGTTTCATAGAAATATTGAATATTTTGTTATGCTGTTAGCAAGATATAATAAAAAAACACGTGAAATACACCTATAAAATCTGAATGGATAACAATATATACTGCATATATATATATATATATATATATATATATATATATATATATATATATATGTATATATATATATATATATATATATATATATATATACATATATATATATGTATATATATATGTGTGTGTGTATATATATACTTATGTATATATACACACACACACACACACACATATATATATATATATATATATATATATATATATATATATATATATATGTATATATATATATATACATCTATATATATATATATATATATATATATATATATATATATATATATATACGTGTGTCTATGTATGTATATATGTGCATGTGTATGAATGCATAATATTCGTCTACATTTAGGAGAAACATTGATTTTCAAGTGTACAACGACTAAGATATGACGTTCTAGAAACATCTGCAATTCCAAGTCAGTTCTTATATATTTCTTAGAACCTATAAAACTCGAAAAGGCTGTCAAAACCATTTGACTTACCTTGTTGTTCTAACACTTGCAAGAAAACTGTTTCTTTCCAAGTGAGATAGTGTTGAATTGCCCCTTGACTCAATTTCCGGTAACCCCACCAGCAGCCAGGCTTGTAAATGGTATACATTATTACTATTATTATTGTTATTATTATTATTACTTGCTAAGCTATAACCCTAGTTGGAAAAGCAGGATGCTATAAGCCCAGGGGCTCCAACATAAAAAATAGCCCAGTGAGGAGAGTAAACAAGGAAAAATAAAATATTCTAAGAACAGTAACATTAAAATATTTACTATAATAAACTATAAAAACTTTAACAAAACAAAATGAAGAGAAATGATATAGAATAGTGTGCCAGAGTGTACCCACAAGCAAGAGAATTCTAACCCAAGACAGTGGAAGACCATGGTACAGACGCTGTGGCACTACTCAAGACGAGAGAACAATGTTTTGATTTTGGAGTATGCTTCTCCTAGAAGAGCTGCTTACCATAAGTTATATCTTTACACTACTGTATTAAATACTCAATATTATCCCATTCACACACTTTCTCTACTGTACTATAAGCAGCCCTTCAGCCTTCTTATACAGTGTAAAACATTCACCTTTCCTGGTTATAAAAACTTCTTTCTTGTGAAAGTGCATAGATCATGAAATAACAAATAAGTGTATTTGTTTGATCTCATATTGCATCAGTTTTCTAAATTTTATGTAATAAATGAAAAAAGAATCGTTTTTTTTTTTTTTCATTCTATTTGACTTATGATTTAGTTCCTTTCATTTATGACATTTTGAAGAATAATCCAATGCATAATTTATTTTATTGATCAGTAACTCCTATAATAAATGATAAAGGTTCAAGACCAAAAGAATATACAGTATGTCAGCAACATTGTAATTAAGATTTGCTGCAGAATCATTTTTTTTTTAATAATTAAGTACTTATTTTTCAAGTAAAAGGAAATAATTTATGGATGCAAGATTTTCTGCAGATTTAATATTTTGAATAATTAAGTACCTATTTTCCTAAGTAAAATGGAACCTGATTTTATAATCTATGCAAGTGATATATCTATTCAAGCAAAGATAAGGGACGAAATCCCAATAAAACAGAATGCATTTGGCTTACCTATCGATATAAAGTAGATTGTTAACATCTTGTGCATCCCAACCAATGTTTGCTGCCTGAGAACGAGAAAAGAATATTGCATGAATCATAGATAATAAAATTTCCATTAGAAAAATAAACAACCTCTAGATTCAGGTGATGTCCCATTCACCTATTCAATTACATTTTCAATTATTATTATTATTATTATTATTATTATTATTATTATTATTATTATTATTATTATTATTCATTATCACTATTATTATCATTATCATTATTATTTCTATTATTATTATTTGTTGATGCCCAACGATTAAATGTAAATAATGTTTGTTGTCTAGTTATCGCGATGGTTAATGTTTAGGTTTGCTGTGTGGTAGTTTGCTGGTTCGAGTCTATGCTCGGCCATATGAATTGTTTACTTGGTGTTGGGTTGTTTTAGCTAATTTACGCATAGTTCTCCGTCACGTGAACTTTATGGTAATCTACTGTGTCTTCCTGTAAACAAATGAGAAAACTTATCAGTTTAAAAAGTGATTTCATACAGAACGAATATAACGAAAGTTGGTATTTACTGAGGAATATTTGGACCGTTTGTTATAGGAACACAATTTAATTGAACCACATCACATCACGTCACTTCACATCACTTCAAGTTATGCTACATACGTCAAGTCTACATGTATAAACTCCTAACAATATAACCACATCGATGTTAACGTCATGGATCTAATAAAGAACTATATGTGCGTGTCAAAATTGTGTTTCTCCATCATTCACGTTAAGCAATAGAAAAATAGTGCATTAACATCGTTCAATTAAATTGTTAAACTACCATCAACGACTCACGCTGAAATTCTATAATAACTCTTATACGTGAGTCTTAAGAAGTGGAATTACTGCCTGTTATAAACAACTACAGACAAGATGGCGTCGTCTGATGAGACTGTTCAGAATAGTGCTCCCGTCGAAAACTCGGGTACGACAGTTAATATTCGAACATTAAAAAATAAATTGAGATCATCACTTGGCAACGTAACGAAAAAACGCAACGAACTCATAGGCCTCATGTCAAATCCGGACAACCTGCACTTGGTGAAAATGTGTCTAGAAGAATACAACGAAGCTTTCGATAAGTACAAAGAAAACTTCAATTGTGTCATGGATAACATCTCAGACGAATTGGAGCAGGACCAGGAATTGTCCAGATATGATACCAAGGAAATTAGCATTCTGCAATTCCAAAACCATACTGGTGAATGGATAGCTATAAACGAAAAACGACTTGAAGAAGACCTGGAGAGTCTTTTAAGCCGATCTGGTTCAAAACGTTCTTCCAAACGGCCTTCTTCCCTTCCTTCTGGCAAATCGGCTACGTCCGAAAAGGTGCGAGCCAAAGCACGTCTCGCCGAGTTGCTTGCCGAAAAAGAACTCGTGACAAAGAAAAAGGAACAGGAGGCAAAGACAGAAGAGATTCTATTGGATATCGAAATAGCCAAGACTCGAGCAAAAGCACGTGTTTTTGCAGAAACCGAAAATGACATTGGCGACGACAATGTTGGTAACAAAGACAATGAGACACATACCAGCATTATTGTGCAACGAGCCAACCATCAAGACGTGAATGTTATGGTTGCTGGACCTAGTGTAGCTGCCCCTGGAATTTGTGCGAGTGAAGGTGCTAATACGGCTATGGGTGGCAATATGGCTAACCAGGTTATACTCCCTGTCACCCAGGAAAATAGTGCCAGCTTACCCAGTCTAAATCCCAGCACTGCACAAGAATTTGTTCCCAGAAATTCTTCAGAGACTGTTACTAACACTCTTGCAACTCCAGTCAACGCTTCGAATGCCAAGTCATCAACGTTTCCAAATCTAGAACAGTATACGTATCCGCATGTAAATATACCTGTGAACAGTAACTTTGGTGCACCCTATCCACTGCCTAATTCACCTCCAGTTAACACCATACAACAGCAGATTAGTGGTATCGCCACAGCTCTAGCTTTGCCTGCACCGCAAGTTCCTAAGTTTACCGGTGATCTTCTGGAATACAGTGACTTCATACTGGCGTTTGACACCAGGATCTCCTCTAGAACAGCCAGCAGCAGCGACAGACTTTACTACATTCTACAGCATACAGACGGTGAACCTAAGGACCTCATCAGCAGCTGTATATACATGCAGGCAGACCAAGGATATAGTCGGGCAAGACAGTTGCTACAACAAGAGTATGGTGATCCTTATAAAGTATCCCTGGCATACTTGAAACAACTAAACGAGTGGAAGCCGATAAAACCAGACGAAGGGAAATGTCTGAAAAGATATTCGCATTACTTGCTAAAATGCTTCAGTGCCATGCAAACACTTACTCACCTGGCTGTTCTTGATCATGCACCGAACCTGCAGGTGGTAGTCCAGAAATTGCCAAGTTATCTCCATAATAAATGGCGCGAAAAAGCCACAAACCGCAGACTCCTCGAGAACAGGTCTTCATGCTTTGGTAACATTGTCCAGTTTGTTATTAACGCAGCAGAGTGTGTCAATGACCCAGTGTTCGGCAAAGAAACCAATCTCGCCTGGGATGACGAAGTGCCTGATGATCACTGGCAACGTTTCAAACAATGGATTATTGAAGTCCCGAACCTTCAGAAGATAACAATCCCGAGACGTCTGAAGTTACCACAGCAAGCAAAAGATACGACTTTTCAGATGCACGTTTTCTCAGATGCCAGTACATCTGGGTATGGCGCTGTTGCATACCTAACCTCAAACGAGGGTGGATGTTCGAAAACTTCATTTCTCATCGGAAAAGCAAGGGTTGTTCCATTGAAAGCAACATCTATCCCACGGCTTGAACTCACAGCGGCTGCTGTAGCTGTAAATTTAGGACAGAAAATGACCCTCGAGTTTGATCTCCATCTCAACGAAATCTGCTATTACACAGATTCAACGACAGTCCTTTATTACATCAGAGCTGAGAGAAAGCGTTTTCCAGTGTTTGTGGCCAACAGAGTCCGTCAAATAAGAGACTTCAGCAACGCTAACCAGTGGAAGTACGTTAGCACTGATTTGAACCCAGCAGACGTTGCATCACGTGGAGTAAGTTCTGTGATATCGTCAGACATGACTCGTTGGCTGGAAGGTCCGGATTTCTTGAATATGCCGGCTTCAGAATGCCCTGCAAAGATGCACCCCAGCAGCGAACCGCAGGTTACAGAAGAAGACTTAATGTCTTTAGTTACTACAACTACATCTGAAGAAGGATCACCATTTATGACTTTAATCACATATTTCTCCAGGTGGGAGAGACTGAAGAAAGCAGTAGCAGTATTCATAGCATTTTTGGCTTTCTTACAAAACAAAGAACAAACTATAAATTTAAGGACCACACAGATCATGCAAAAGGCTGAAAAGGCAATCGTTTGCTTCATACAAAAGATCACCTTTGCAAACGAGGTCGAGAAACTCAAGAAAACAACCACGAAAGAAGACAAGAGAGAACACTCGTTACCAAAAACAAGTACGATATTCCGTCTCGACCCAGTGCTCATCGACGGAACTCTGCGAGTGGGAGGACGCCTCTCGAAAGCAGCAATGGACTCCGATGTGAAACATCCTATGCTACTGCCACAACATTCGCACGTCACCACTCTAATCGTACGAGATGCTCATGAGAAACTTGGCCATGCGGGTAGAAATCACACCATTGCAGCAATTAGAGAACGCTTTTGGATTGTTTCAATCAACTCTGCTGTCCGACGTCAACTCCACAAATGCATAACGTGCAGAAAAATGAGAAAGCCATGCCAAGAGCAAAAAATTTCCGACTTACCTCAAGATCGTCTCGAGCCAGCTCCACCATTTACATTCACAGGCGTAGACTTTTTCGGGCCGTTCATTATAAAAGAGGGCCGCAAGGAGCTCAAACGTTACGGCGTCATATTCACCTGTCTTGTCAGTCGCTCCATTCATCTGGAAGCTGCTAACAGTCTCGAAACGGATTCCTTTATTCACTGCCTGCAACGCTTCATAGCCCGTAGAGGTACGGTACAAGAAATCCGATGCGACAACGGGACCAACTTCATCGGAACCCGGAATGAGCTGAACAAGGCTTGGTCAGATCTGAACCAAAACAAAATCCAAAACAAACTACTGTACATGAATATCGACTGGAAACTCAACCCACCTATGGCATCGCACATGGGCGGCGTATGGGAGCGCCAGATCCGTACCATTCGGAAAGTTCTATCTGCGCTATTCTTCGACCATGGGACTCGCCTCGATGACGAATCATTCCGCACGCTACTCTGCGAGGTAGAATATATTGTGAACTCAAGACCGATCACGACCTGTTCTGATGATCCTGACGACATGGAACCACTAAGTCCGAGTCAAATCCTCCATATGAAGTCACCCAAGAGGTTAATACCAGGACCTTCGCAACCAGAATATGTGTACTCCAGAAAAAGGTGGCGTAGAGTACAATATTTGTCGGACTTGTTCTGGAACAGATGGAAAAGGGAGTACATAGTCAGCCTGCAGCAACGCCCCAAATGGAACAAACAACAACGAAATACACGGGAAGGTGACATCGTGCTCCTGAAAGACGAGAACACGCCAAGACTTCATTGGCCACTAGCACGTGTAACAGAGGTATTGCCAGACTCCAGAGGCGTTGTGAGAAGCGTCAAACTTCGAACCCAATCTTCTGAATTGCACAGACCAGTGAGCAAGCTCGTACTCTTGCTTCCAAAAGAAGATCAAGTGTTATAGATATTATCCAGAGACACTATATGACATTGATATATTTTCTAGTTCATATCTGTTTGTCAAACTCATTTTTATTTTGTTGTGTTTATCGTTTTAATGTTAGTTCCTTAAGCTTGTTTTATTCATGTTCTATTCACGTATTGTAGTATGAAATGAAATATTAATTGTGCATCTTATATTTTTTGTAAATCATATGATTTAGAGGTCGAGTATGTTGATGCCCAACGATTAAATGTAAATAATGTTTGTTGTCTAGTTATCGCGATGGTTAATGTTTAGGTTTGCTGTGTGGTAGTTTGCTGGTTCGAGTCTATGCTCGGCCATATGAATTGTTTACTTGGTGTTGGGTTGTTTTAGCTAATTTACGCATAGTTCTCCGTCACGTGAACTTTATGGTAATCTACTGTGTCTTCCTGTAAACAAATGAGAAAACTTATCAGTTTAAAAAGTGATTTCATACAGAACGAATATAACGAAAGTTGGTATTTACTGAGGAATATTTGGACCGTTTGTTATAGGAACACAATTTAATTGAACCACATCACATCACGTCACTTCACATCACTTCAAGTTATGCTACATACGTCAAGTCTACATGTATAAACTCCTAACAATATAACCACATCGATGTTAACGTCATGGATCTAATAAAGAACTATATGTGCGTGTCAAAATTGTGTTTCTCCATCATTCACGTTAAGCAATAGAAAAATAGTGCATTAACATTATTACTATTATTATTATTATTATTATTATTATTATTATTATTATTATTATTATTATTATCAAAACTACATCCCTTGTTGAAAAAGCAGGATGCTATAAGTCCTAAAAGGGCTCAAACAGCAAAAGTAGCCCAGTGAAGAAAGGAAAAACGTAAACATATAGAATAGTGTGTTTGAGTGTACCCTCAAGCAAGAGAACTCTAACCCAAGACAGTGGAAGACCATGGTACACAGGCTATGGCAATGCCCAAGTCTACAGATTAATGATTTGCTTTTGGGGTGTCCTTCACCAAGAGAAGTTGTTTACCATAGCTAAAGAGTCTCTTCTACCCTTACCAAGAGGAAAGTAGCCACTGAACAATTACAGTGCAGGAGTTAACCCCTTGAGTGAAGAATAGTTTTTCCCACACGAGGATATCTTCTTAGATATGTACCGCACGTGTTTTACACACATTCGTACATTTAACAGTATTTTCTTTTTTATCGTATATCTCGCTTTACACCTCACTGTTAACAGAACCAGTTCAAGCCTGCATTTTTGTTAATATTTGTGACCTTTTACTGAAACTCTTATATATAAGCCCGCTGTCTCTTGATATAAAGTTTATTGCTCCTCGCCTCTCAGTTATCATCTAATTGCTCGCTTGCGCAGATACCACCTCAATTATTTTCTTTACCTTTTCTTTTGGGGTTTAAATTATAAACGGCAACATATGATACATCCTGATTCAGTTCAGTCCGTTGATTCTACAATAGCTAAGAAGAGTATGGACGATTTACTCTCAAGTAACTATATCTATTTACAGAAACTCGGAGAAATTTATTTTTAGAAGGTTCATCTCGAATCTGATAGTCTTCGGTGCCATCATTTTCAAGCAGATATGATGATAATATTTAATATATGATTTGATTTAGCCATGAATCCCCTTTTCATTTATCACTTGGATTTACAAATTAAGATTCCAAAAGGTGTGAAAAACCCTCATGTTTTATACTACATTGGATAAGTAATAACAGCTCTATAGATGCAGGAATAAACTATATAAGATATTTTATTGCAGAGAGAATGCTGCAGGATTTAGACAGTGTTAGACAGGAAATAACAATCCTGAAGATATAACAACGTCCCCATTGCAGCCTTGAGGATGTATAAGTCATCAGAGAAATTAGCAAAATTGCATGGGTACCTTATATGAAAGTATAGAAACTATATCTTTGCAAAGAGAATGCTAGAGCATCAAGATAAAAAAAAAAAGTTGTCAGGAATAACTACACTTCATTTAGAGAACTCAAATAACAAATCAGCATGGTTTAAAGTTAAGATTTTCTTTAAGTGTGAAAAATCATCATGATTTTAAACAAGTTAGTCATTTATTAACAGCCCTTAAGATGTGACGTTGAATCCACTGCATGTTTGGCACTGCAAAATTCATCAGAGAATGAGGAGAAAGGTATGGGTAATACAGAAGGGAGTACCATAGATGAAAGTACTGAATATGAAGTACTTCATTGCAGAAAAGAAAAAAACACAAGAAAAAACAGATTGAATGTGTTTCTCAAAAGTAAATTTATAACCAAGAATCACATCTAAAATCTCTCTCTCTCTCTCTCTCTCTCTCTCTCTCTCTCTCTCTCTCTCTCTCTCTCTCTCTCTCTCTCTCTCTCTCTCTCTGCTTATATGGGCTAAATATGCAAATTTGGATTGTAAAGGTTAACAATTAAAACGCAACGGGATCGAATCGGAACTATATTATCTTCAGTTTAACACATTTCACAAAAAAAAAAAAAAAAGGTTAGATTATTTGTCCATGCTTACATTATCTATATTAGGAAACGACTAATCTGGTACAAACGGAAGCCAAAACTATCCTTATTATAGTAGACATTTTAATAGTTTATTTAATTTTTGTAGGACCATTTCCAAACCATCTACAAAATAAAATGGCATTTTTGTCTACTTCATTGTCTTTATTCCGAATTTGGTTCTTTTGTTATTAAATAGCATAAATTCAAGATTTGTGATAAAAAATCCT
>NC_090725.1:309202488-309262488 GCF_036898095.1 Palaemon carinicauda | reverse complement strand
CATTTTATTATTAATAACTATAGTTTCATCTTGCAAGAAAATCACTTAGTTAATTATTAGTTTTAATATTTTACTGTATTTATAGTTATAGTTTTATGACATTATAACCAGTCTCTTGGCAATAACGTCCCCTACCCTTTCCCACGGATGACGAAGACAAGAGAAATTACTCAAATAATGCCTCTCCCCCTTGACTCCTTCTCAAAGAATATATCAAAGTCTTTACAAAAAGAAATAAATACGCTGTAAACCATTTATATTTATATTTCTAACCTTTGTTATATTAAATCAATTTAGATATAACTTAGTGAACACTTGTGTTCCTCATTAACGCTTCTTGAACTAAAATGATACAACGCTTGATGAAATTTTTGATGCATTACTGGAACATTTTGAAAATCGAGTCATTTCTGTTCGCAGTGTTGCCAGCTATGGGAATTTATCCCTAGATTTGGAGATTTTTGGTGTCTGATGGCGATCTTCTGTACAATGTTCTATGAAGAATAAACAAAGATGAGTAAACCTTTATATTGCTGCAATTAGTTTGATTGCACTTAAATGGAGTATAGCGAGTAATTTCTATCCTGGTAAATCCTACGTGATCAGAATAAAATATATTTGTGGAAATGGGGATTTTTGGGTTGTTCTGGGGATTTTTTATCATGAGTTTTGGGGATTTTTAGACTAACCCATCTGATCATTCCCAGTTTGAGTTTTCTAGTGTCAACAATATGGAGCGTCTTTTGAAAAAGGTATGGAAATACATGATAATGTATCATCGGTGGTTTATTAAACAAAAAGTAAGATTAAGGGAAATATTTTGGTGGAAATGCAACTTCAAATGATTAATATATGATATTTCAACTTCTAAAAATCTGGAAATTGCTGTAGGGATTCATTGATTGATTTGAAGTTTTCTGGCATCCTGTTGTTGTAGGGAATGGACGAGTGTGCCTATTAATTTTGCCATTTTTCTCTATGACTATTGGGGGCTGGAATACTAGAATTGCTTGTAGATAGTTTAAAATGTGAGCACTATATTTTGAAGTCAATTTTTTTACTTTTTAGTGACGGATTGCAGGTTACTGCGCGGAATTTATTTGCTTTTGTTTTTGTAGCTTTTTTTTATTGTGCGACTTTTTATAGCCCACGGTTTTGTGGGAAAATGTGGGGTTTTCAACTTGTTTTGAGGGATTTTTATGGAAAAAACTGTGCACTACGTGGGAATTTGAGAAAACCAAAGTGGCTAAAATTTAGCCCATTAAAAGCTTCCCAATATTTAGACGTAATGTCCTGGATGTTGTTTTACGTGATCCAATTTTTGGTATTAAAGTTACTGCCCAATAAGAATATTTATAATTTTAAAGTTTCAGATGAAATGTACGAAATAGTTACTCGAATCGGTAAATTTACAGAAAAATGCAAGACAACATTTCTAAGAGAAAAAAAAAAAACTATTACTGCAGTAAATACTGTGCTTTCAACGAATTTGACCTACATTTCCTTTATAAGTAAGCCGTCTACCGTTATGCAACCCGACCCCCTTCCCCCCTCATTCCTGGACACAGATGGGAACCTGGGATTTGGAGGTGTTCGAAAACAGGACAAAGCGGGATTATTTAACACTTTTTAAGATTTGTAAAAGCTACAGAACCTAAAACACCCACCTAACCTAACCTAGTAGTTCCCATGTGACAAATCCAAGCCTGAGGGCTCAGACCCCACCTTCCAAGGTTATAAGTCGTGATTATTTAAAACTCTTGTTGGTAAAGTTTTAGATGCAACCAAATTGGGAAATGTATTATATTAATATATTTTCCTAGTAAAGCACGTGATAACAAAACACTTCTTCTCAATACATTATTGTCGCTAATGCATACTTACAGAGAAAAAAAATATTTCAGGAATTGAAGGTCTTGACTTTTTCTAAGTTTAGTGTTTATCTTTCCATGGGCACGCAAGGTAGCTCTTGTTCGTTTGTATGTCTGTTTTCATCTTACTTGGCTCCGCCCCATTGCGCAATGTGACAACATTTGCTTGAATGCGCATTTGCTCCTCCCACTAATGTCACTCCTCCAATCAAAATACTACTGGGTTCTTTTCAAGGGTTATTATTGGACGATTCATTGGTCTCTCAGTCTTGTTTCAAGGATCTGTTTTTCGTGCAATATAACATTGTAGACGACAGTATTTTGTTTTTTTCCCTATTTCATTATGGGAGAAACCCGTGATTGTCGTTTGTTTTCGGTTTTCAAAAGTTGCGGTTTCTATATTTTTTTCACACGTCACTTGACTGTCATGGATCCTCCGGTACGGTTGTGTGAAATATGTCGATATTCCTATTTCGATGTGATCGGCAGATTTCATGGGAATTATAATGGAACTCCTGAAGTAGTGAATCGTTTTTTAAGGGAGCATTCCGTATTACCTTCAAGTGTGCAGTGTGGTAAATGTGATTCGGCTTTACATTTTCGTGAGGATAGACATGTGTGGTATTGTACCAAATCTGTTAAAATAGCTAAAACGCGAAAAAGACGTTTGTGTAATTACACTGTCAGTGATTTTAAGGGAACTTTTCTGCACGGGTCCCACCTTCCCCCGTGGAAATTAATTTTATTTGTCAACCATTGGTTGCATAAGTGTTGGGACCACCATTTCGTTATAAAGGGCCTTGGTATATCTTCTTCTACTAGTGTAGACTGGAGAAGCTTCTGTTCAGAAGTAACTGAATTTTGTTTTGATAACCAAGAGCCTATTGGTGGTGATGGTGTAATAGTGGAGATTGACGAATCTCATTTTGGTAAACGGAAGTTTGACCGTGGAAGGCCTCTAAGTGATATATGGGTGTTCGGAGGTATTGAGAGGGAGTCCAAAAAAACATTTATTGTTCCTTTAATTGACCCTTTACCGCAAAAGCGTGATGCAGCTACCCTCATCCCTTTAGTTCAGAAATACATTAAACAGGGCAGCATTATTGTGAGTGATAAGTGGCGGTCTTACAATTCTCTGGGCTCTCTGGGTTACGATCACCGCAGTGTAAATCATTCCAAGAATTTTGTGGATCCTTCGAACCCCGAAACCCATACACAAAATATTGAACGGCTTTGGCGGGAGGTGAAGGAGTGGATACAACGCCCTGGTAACCGTTGCGAATATTTTAGGCAGTATTTGTCCCGGTTCATTTTTATACATAAATACCCTGAGGAGGAGCTGCTCCATCATTTTTTTATTGCAGCCAGTAAATTGTATCCTCCCCAATCAGAGGCTGAACGTATTCCAGTACTTGATGATTCAGAAGAGGGTCATCCACAACCTTCCACATCTTCATCGTCATCTTCCGTTTAAGGTAAGAAGTGATTTAACAAAATATATATATTCAAATTTACCCCTGGTTAAAGGGGGGGTCGCAGGGGGGGCGAAGCCCCCCCCGGTAGGGGTACAGGGCCCCTAGGCTAGGTTAGGTGGGTTTGTTAGGTTCTGTGGTGCCCTGAAAATTACTGTGGCCTTAAGGGGGGGTCGCAGGGGGGGCGAAGCCCCCCCCGGTAGGGGTACAGGGCCCCTAGGTTAGGTTAGGTGGGTTTGTTAGGTTCTGTGGTGCCTTGAAAATTACTGTGGCCATAAGGGGGGGTCGCAGGGGGGGCGAAGCCCCCCCCGGTAGGGGCACAGGGCCCCTAGGCTAGGTTAGGTGGGTTTGTTAGGTTCTGTGGTGCCCTGAAAATTACTGTGGCCATAAGGGGGGGTCGCAGGGGGGGCGAAGCCCCCCCCGGTAGGGGTACAGGGCCCCTAGGCTAGGTTAGGTGGGTTTGTTAGGTTCTGTGGTGCCCTGAAAATTACTGTGGCTTTAAGGGGGGGGTCGCTGGGGGGC
Source organism: Palaemon carinicauda (assembly GCF_036898095.1). Lineage (NCBI taxonomy): Eukaryota > Metazoa > Arthropoda > Malacostraca > Decapoda > Palaemonidae > Palaemon > Palaemon carinicauda. Next base: position 309,258,623 of record NC_090725.1, on the reverse strand, counting down.
CCTACCCCCCTCCCCCCGGTAGGCCTAGTTAGGGGTATGGGGGAGGGGTGCTGGAACATTAATTATTCATTTATTGCAATTATCATTCAATGCCCCAACACCCTCCCCCCCCTTCCCCCACCCAAAACCCCGGTTCCCAAAGGGTGTCCCCCATAATTGGTGGGATGAACTAGGGTATACATAGTAAATCTCTAAATCGGTTGGTTTGCAGTCAAAATAAACGTTAAATTCATTGAAACCACACTATTTCTGATGCAACAAATATATTTTTATTGCATTTTTCCAAATTTGGCTGAAACTAAAAATTTACCCTCTTGTTTTGTAAAAGGGTACAGAACCTAACAAACCCACCTAACCTAACCTAACCTAACCTACCAGTTCCCAGGTTACAGCCCCTAGCCGTGGTGCTTGGGCCCCACCCTTCCCAGGTCTCAAAACGTGTTCATTTAATACTATTGAGATTTGTAAAAGGGTACAGAACTGAACAAACCTACCTAACCTAACCTAGTAGTTCCCAGGTCACAACCACAAAACGTGATTATTTAATACTCTTGAGATTTGAAAAAGGGTACAGAACCTAACAAACCCACCTAACCTAACTTAGTACTTCCCATATCACAACCCCTAGCCTGGGGGTTCGGACCCCACTTCCCAGGTCACAAATCGTTGTTATTTCATACTCTTGAGATTTGTAAAAGAGTAGAGAACAAAACAAAGCCACCTAGCCTAACCTCACAAACTATACGGGGGGGGGGGGGGGGGGGGGGGGGGGCGCTTGAAATCCACCCTTCCCAGGTCACAAAACGTGATTATTTGATACTCTTTGAGATGTGTAAAAAGGTAAAGAACCTAACAAACCCATCTAACCTAATCTAGTAGTTCCCGGGTAACAACCCTTAAGCAGGGGCCAAGCCCCCCAGACCACCCTTCCTGTGTCACAACCCCTAGTCGTGGGACAAGACCCCCGAACCCCCCTTTCCAAGTCACAAACTAAAGGTTACTCAGAAATAAATCCTTACATTATTATAGAAATAAAGTAAATCACAAATAACTCCTTACCTTATGATTTTACATTTTTTTTTTCGTCTTGTCAGAAGCATTGTATAAGTAAAGTTTGTCCAGTGTATTTCTATAATAATAAAAAATTTCGAAATAGATTATACTTCCTTTTTGTCCTTTTGTCACTACAGGCGTTGCTGTTTAGTCGATCCTACAGATAGCTACAAAGCATTCACAAAACTTTTCCTTAAGAATTAAATTGTCTTTGAGTATATTTAACCACTAGTTCAATACAACCTTTAGAAAAATGTTGACTAAATTCTGCATAACCAACATTGTACTGTTCACAATCTGTTGGAATTGGGTTTTTGTCAAAGTTAATGCTAGAAGGGCCAGCCACTGCCTTTGCCATTGCTACAACAAAACGAAATGCCGGTTTTATTCATTATTCAAAGTATTCAGTCAAACACGGATACCAGTGGATGTTAAGGTATTTTTATTATTCCGCTGAAATCCTAGTAAAACTTGGTTTTCGACTGAAGTCGTTCGTAATTGGTTATGAAAACATTACTTCAAAATGATGTTACAGCTGTCAGCCAATAAACTGTAATTGGAACTGCTTGTGTTTGAGTATGAAAATGAGCTAAAGGGCTCATTGAAAGTAAATTTTGAAAGGTCAAGGTCAAAGTTTAAGGTCATGGGCAAGAAAAATGCCCAATTCATGTAATCAGCCATAAGTTTAGAAATTTTTGTCAAAGAAACTTGAAACTTTTGGAGTGTATGAAAACCCACGCCAATTAATACATGTTAAGTTTAAAGATCACGGTCGAGTTCAGGGTCAAGCTCAAGCAAAAGATCAAATTATCATCATCAGCCATAAGTCCTTAATTTTAATTGTAAAATAATGAAACTTGCAGGGATTTTGAACTGTTATGTAAAGAGCTGGAAATTATTAAATTTTGAAAGGTCAAAGGTCAAAGTCATGAATGAACAAAATGTCCATATGTCCTCAGCCATAAGTCTGGACATCCATGTCACAAAGGCTTCAATCCATGCAAATTAATACATGTTAAGGTTAAAGGTCAAGGTCGAGAAATATACTGCCGCGGCAGAGGTCTGTGCTCCAGAGTGCACCTTTAGTTTGGTTCATAATTGTTTATTTTAAACATAAAACTTACCCGCTGGTTATGTAAGAATAGCTAAAGTCCCTGGATGCCCGGCAGAAATTCAAAATCTCGCGGCAATCGCAGATATGCCAGGTGTATACTAGCGCCCTCGCGGTAGACAGGCCGAACTATTCCAACCAATTCAGACCTTCCCTGCCGCCATTGCTGGCTGGAATGATTGGAATTCACTCGTAACCTACTTTAATTTGGACGGTTTATTTGGTGATGTACACTGTCTTTTGGTTTTGGGCTTTCGCTTTATTGATTTCTCTTTCATATTATCTTGAAATCTTTGTTGTTTTTGGTTTATTTAGATAGTTTTGACCCTTTTTTTATGTTTTGATCTCTCTCATAACTATTCAATATGGCCGACCCCTCACCTGTATATAGGAAGTGTATTAAAGGATGTCATACTCGTCTTCCTAAAGCTTCTGTTGATCCTCATACGATTTGTGTGAAATGTAGGGGTAAAACTTGTGCTTTTGGGGATCGGTGCAAAGAATTTTTTTCTTTGACCGAAAGTGAGTGGTTAGCTTTTGAGCGCTATTCTCGGAGACTAGAGAGAGACAGAATTTGACGCAGTTCTTCTCGTTCTGTAGATTTACCTGTATCCAATGTCATTGATCCTAATCCTTCCCCCGTAGTGGTAGATCAAGAACCGAAGGAACCTACGATGAAGGATATGTTGTCCGCGAATCAAGCCCTCGGCGTAAGAGTTGAATCACTAGCGGCGACAAGAACCAGATTTTGTCCGAAATTAATTTGCTTAAAAGTTGTCGCACAGGTGACCTATCAAGTGCGAAATGTTTGGCTAATGTGTTCAGTGTTGTGGAGGGTGCGTCTGCGTGATCCTGTCATTCGCCTAGCCTTAGACCTCTTTCAAGCTCCCGAACCCATGGGAGAAGTAACGTCAAACGGAGAAAGGGAACGAGAGGCATCATCACTTGCGCAGACGTCCCCTCGAGCGTACCTGCTGTCATATCACGGGTCGCTCACCCTCACTATAGGAAAGGTGAGGTTAGTGCATTATCGCCATCTTCGGAGGAAGTTACGTGTGACGAGGTCTGGCGTCAAGCCCCTAGACCTCTTAAGAGAAAAGCAGACGCAGTGGTACAGCAACACGATTCTCCTCCACAAGAGCCTGGCTGTAGCCATTGGGATATACCTGAGCGTTTTCAGTCTCTTGGCGAGGGTTCGCCTGCGAAACGCTCTGACGGGAGTTCTGAAATAAGATAAAGGTTTGGTGCAGTCAGATTCGGAGCTAATCCCTGGTTCTGGTGTTACGGTTCATGCACCGCTGCTTCTATCAGACTGGTGTTCGTCTCCCGAAAGTGGGGAGCGATTTGGAAGCGATGAGGAAGGCGAATTTGCGCTGGAAGAGGCTGCACGCGTGTAGCCTAAGGGTGATCGCAAATGGTCTATGCTGTTGGGCATGAAGCAGCAACTCTTGTCGCTTATGCAATCTTATCGGCCTGCTATTGGCAGTGCGGTTGGGCGTCAGTCTTCCGGTTTAGATGCGTTGTTGCACAGGCGGCCTGTTGATTCCGGTAATGAAACGTTGTCGCACAGGCGGCCTGTTGATTCCGGTAATGACATGTTGTCGCACAGGCGATCTCCCAGCCGCAGTGTACAATGACAGGTTGAGGTAGATGCGTCTCGTCAGGGACCTGCTTTTCAGCATCAATTGACCGCTCATAGTGCCGAACGTCGGTCTTCCAAACGCGACGACGTTCGCCAAACAACGGAGCGGGTCGCTAAGCGGCAGGACAGAAGCGGACGCGATACGGAGCATCAGTCAGACGCTACCCGTCAGTCAACCCATGACACCGCAAGTCAGTCTACTCATGACGGCACACGTCAGTCATCCCATGACGCTGCGCATCAGTCTACCCACGATGGGACACGTCAGTCTGCCCATGGCGGTATGCGTCAGTCAGCCCATGACGCCATACGTCAGTCGACCCTTGTCGCCTCGCGTCAGTTGGATACAATTCCACAAACCGAACATGACAACAAGCGCAAAGCTAGTGAGCATCATGCAGATGGGAATATTGAACAGCGCAAACGCGAGCACTTCAGTGCTGACGCGTCTGCACAGGAACGGTGCTTCTCTGAACAAGGCACTGCTGCGGCGGCTTATTTTCTTTCGGAGGAGGAGCCGGATGAGGTTTTCTCCCCGGATGAACCGTTGGACGATATCTCGGAGGGGGAAGAGGATAAACCACCTCAACATTCGGTGGACCTCAAGAAATTAATGCTGGTCTTTACAGAGTTATTCCCAGATCATTTTACTCCTGTAGCCCCGCGTTCTCCACCTTCGGAATTTTCCCTTGGTAAAGCAGCAAGAGCGTCTATGTTCACGAAGATGGTACTCTCTCGCTCCTCTAAGAGGGCGTTAAAGTTAATGGGAGTGTGGATGGATTTGAAGAAAGTCCTTTGCAAGACGTGTTTCGCTTTTCCTCCTGCCAGACTAGCCTCCAAGTCTAGTGTTTGGTATGAGACAGGAGAAGTCTTAGGCTTGGGAGTTCCTGCCTCTGCCCAGGGAGATATATCGAGCCTAGTAGACTCTTCACGTCGGCTAGCTATAAGGAAGACTAAAGTGTGGTGGTCTATGTCTGAGTTCGACCATCTCTTGAAAGGCATGTTCAGGGCTTTCGAAGTGTTTAACTTTCTGGACTGGTCTCTGGGAGCCTTGGGGAGGAAAGTGTCGGAAATGAAGGGCACTGACACTAGTAACCTCATTCAACAAATGTCATGCATGGACAAGGCAGTTAGGGACGGTTCAAATGAATTGGCTGCCCTATTCACAGCCGGAGTTGTTAAGAAGAGGGCAACTATGTGTTCTTTCCTCTCCGTGGGGGTCACTCCTTTTCAGAGATCGGAGTTACTTTTTGCGCCACTGTCTTCTGCGCTATTCCCTCAAGAGTTGGTAAGGGAAGTTGCCGCTGTGCTGACCCAGAAGACCAATCATGATCTGGTTGCCAAGGTGGCTAGGAAGGTGCTGCCTACTTCATTCTCTTCCCGTAGACCAAAGGAAGTTACTTCATTTTCACAATCCGCTCAGCCCTTTCGTGGTAAACCTGCCGGAAGGGGTAACTTCAGGCTCGACGGGAAGAGGTCCAAGAAAAGAGGAGCTAAATCCAGTCGAGGCAGAGTCTGACTGCCCTCTCCTTCAGACAGTAGTGGGGGCCAGGCTGAATTTCTTCTGGCAGGCCTGGGAGAGAAGAGGAGTGGACCCTTGATACGTTCTTGTTTTAAAGGAAGGATACAAAATCCAATTCTTCTCAAAACCTCCGTTAGCCACAGATCTTATGGATCTCTCGCCCAATTACAGGGAAGGACCAAAGGGGCAAGCCATACGGCTTCAGATGTCTCTCTTGCTAGAGAAGAAAGCGATAGAGAGGGTGCGGGACTTAAAATTGCAAGGGTTTTACAACCTATTGTTCTTGGTCCCCAAGAGTTCGGGGGAATGGAGGCCAATTCTGGATGTAAGTGCCTTCAACAGCTACGTCCCGAATTCGAAGTTCACCATCGAAACTCAGAAAACCGTGCTGGCAGCAATAAGGAAGGGCGACTGGATGGTATCATTGGACCTCCAGGATGCTTACTTTCATGTCCCAATACATCCGAGTTGCAGACGTTATCTGAGGTTCGTGTACTGGAAGGAAGTCTTCCAGTTCCGGGCCTTATGTTTCGGTCTCAGCACAGCTCCTTTGGTATTCACAAAGATTATGCGGAATGTGGCGAGTATGCTACACTCAAGGGGCATCAGAGCCCCCCTGTACTTGGACGATTGGCTCATAAGAGCCCCCTCGGCCTATCGCTGTGTGAAGGATCTGCAGCTGACATTGAATTTGTCAAAGGAATTAGGACTCCTAGTGAGTTCAAAGAAGTCCCAGCTGACTCCATCCCAGAAGATTCTTTATTTGGGGATGGAGATTCAAAGTCGGACTTTTCAGGCTTTTCCGTTGCCTGCAAGGATTCAATCAGCTCTCCTAAAGCTTTGTGCCTTTATAAAAAAGGACGTCACTTCGGTGAGAGAGTGGATGAGTCTTCTGGTGACCCTCTCATCAAGGGAAAAGTTTGTGTCACTGGGGAGGCTGCACTTCAATTTCATCTCAATTATCATTGGAAGAAATGAGACAGTCTCGACAGGGAAAGTATTCCCATTACGAATCCCATAAGAACACACCTTCAGTGGTGGAACAACGTACACAGACTTCAGGAGGGCCTCTCGTTGGAGGAAAAGAGCCCAGACCTCGTGTTGTTTTCTTAGGGAAGGAAGAGATCTCAGGTCTGTGGATAAAGGAGCAAGAAAACCTCCATATCAATCAGAAGGAGCTTTTAGCAGTGCATTTAGCCCTCAAAGGCTTCGAGAAACGTCCTAGGCAAAGTGGTACAGGTCAATGCCGACAGCACCACGGCTTTGGCTTATAAAGCAAAGCAGGGCGGGACTCACTCGAAGTCTCTTTACGAGATAGCAAGACCTCTTCTCGTATGGACAGAGGAAATGAAAGTTACCTTATTGACACGATTTATTCAGGGAGTCAAGAACGTGAGTGCGGATAGACTCAGCAGGAGGAATCAAGTTCTCCCCACAGAGTGGACATTGCACCTAGACGTTTGCAAGAGACTCTGGTGGATGTGGGGTCGTCCTCTCGTAGACCTGTTTGCAACCTCGAAGATGAAAAGGCTTGAGACATATTGCTCGCCATTTCCGGATCTCGAGGTAACTCACATAGACGCGTTCCTGTTGGATTGGTCACACATCGATGTGTACGCGTTCCCACCTTTCAAAATCCTGTACAAGGTGTTACAGAAGTTGGTGCCTCACGAGGGAACCAGGATGACCCTAGTGGCTCCTTTCTGGCCGTCAAGAAGTTGGTTCACAGAGGTACTGGAATGGATGGTGGACGTTCCGAAAAACCTACCATTAAGAGCAGATCTTCTCAAACCACCTCACTTGGCAAGAAACCATCTAAACCTCCGAGCTCTACGTCTGACTGCCTTCAGACTATCGAAAAACTCGCAAGATCTAGAGAATTTTTGAAGGAGGCAGCCAAGGCTATTGCAAGAGCAAGGAGGACTTCTACCATCAGGGTGTATCGGTCCAAGTGGGAGGTATTCAGAGAATGGTGTAGAGCTAACTCGGTTTCTTCATCCAGTACCTCTATAGCACAGATTGCCAATTTCTTCTTAGATCTTAGAAATAAGCATAACTTTTCCTCCTCGACCATCAAGGGGTACAGAAGTATGCTGGCAGCTGTTTTCAGGCACAGAGATTTAGATCTCTTCAACAATAAAGACCTGCAAGATCTTCTTAGGTCTTTTGAAACTTCTAAGAGGCGACAACAAGAATCGCCTGCCTGGAATTTGGATGTTCTTAAATTCCTCATGAGTGACAGATTCGAGCCTTTGCACTCGGCCTCTTTTAAAGAATTAACCTTGAAGACTTTTCTTGGTTAGTTTGGCGACAGCTAAAAGAGTCATTGAGGTTCACGCTTCGAGCAAGAACATTGGTTTCCGAGATGGGAAAGCCATATGCTCCTTGCAGCTAGATTTTGTGGCCAAGAATGAACGTCCTTCCCATCCATGGCCTAAGTCTTCTGAGATTGCTAATCTCTCTGATGTAGTGGGCGAGGAGTTGGAGAAGGTGCTCTGTCCTGTTAGAGCACTAAGGTTCTATTTGGACAGACTGAAGAATTTGAGAGGCAACTCAGAGGCTCTTTGGTGTGCAGTTAAGAAGCCTACACTACCTATGTCAGAAAATACCTTAAACTTTTTTATAAGGCTCTTGATTAGAGAGGCTCACACCCAGTGTGGTGAGGCAGACCTTAAGCTGCTCAATGTTAAGATGCACGAAGTTAGAGCCGTAGCTACTTTGGTGGCTTTTAAACAAAATTGTTCTCTGCAAAGCATAATGGATAAAACTTTTTGGAGAAGTAAATCTGTGTTCGCATCCCATTATTTACAACGTGGCCAGACTCTCTATGAGGACTGCTACACCTTGGGTCCATTCGTTGCGGCAAATGCAGTTGTAGGTAAAGGATCTACCACTACGCTCCCCTAATTCCTAGTACCCTTTTCGCCCTTTTGGAACTTGTATAGTTTTTATGGTTGTATGTGGAGATTGGTCGACAGTCTTCCGCAATCTTTGATTTGGTCAGGTGGTCATTTTGTTCCTTTAGAGCGCCCGGAACAAGTGTATTAGTTGAAGTCCTGTCAAGTTATAGGTTATGGCACCGTTTGACAGCTCCTAGAGATCGTCAGTCCCCTGGGTAGACCGCTGGATCTCCTAAGGATAGCAGACAGAATGAGGCAGAGAACCATTGCAGTCAGCTTCCTTATCAGGTACGAACCTCTTAAGTTTGTTACATTCAACTCTTAAGTGAATTTCCAATTACGTTGCTGTCTCTGACCCACCACCAAGGGTGTCATTAGCCATTCTTATGTAACCAGCGGGCAAGTTTTATGTTTAAAAATTATATTTTCATAATGAAATAAATTTTTTAACATACTTACCCGCTGGTTATATAAGTTATGATCCCACTCTCCACCCTTCTAGAGACCAAGGGGCGTGGAAGGTCTGAATCGGTTGGAATAGTTCGGCCTGTCTACCGCGATGGCACTAGTATACACCTGGCATATCTGCGATTGCCGTGAGATTTTGAATTTCTGCCAGGCGTCCTGGGACTTTAGCCATTCTTATATAATCAGCGGGTGAGTATGTTCAAAAATTTATTTTATTATGAAAATATAATTTTTTGTTGAGTTTACTCTCACTTTTGATCAGTGGAAGTTCCCTGAAAGGTAAAACATGGTGGAATTCTCTTTTTATGAAAATGTGTTGGGTACCTTTATAAGGTTAACTAGATCTTGAACCCAGTATAGCAGGTGCTTCTTATATACCAATAGGTGACCAGTCCCTACAAGAATCGAGCAGCTGTACCTTCCCAGGGATAAAGGATATTTGGCTTCCTTCCCTGTCACCGAACGAGACTCCTGTCTTTTTCCATCTTTGACATGGGTTGGACACAGGGAAGTAATTTGAAGGCAAGGACATAACTACAATCTGTGCTAGAACAAGACAAAAGCCTGTAAGTGATTAGTCCAATCTTGCCATGCTTCCAAATATGAACCAGGCTAGGCTGGAGAGTGTAGGATACGCATTACTGCTTCAGCTCTATGCTCTTTTATGGTGACTGGGATAATTTCTTTGACAAGACTGTTTGCATCTCAACCCCTTGTCTTCTTCTTAATTTTTAAATATTTAACTTAGCCGGTGAATATATAATAGCTGCAACTCTGCGGCTCGACAGAAAACACACTCAAAAACTCGCGAGCGATCGCTATGAAGGTTGCGGGTGTGCCCACCAGCGCCACTATCGGCCAGATACCACTCTTGCATGTAAACAAACCCTTCAATTCTTCTCTGTCGACGTTGACGACAAGACGTATCAATACTCGCTGTAGAACCTGGAGTTTTCTCAACATATTTGGTGAAGTACTTCATTTTGGTTTGAGCTTTCGCAGTGCAGGTGTTTTATCTTCATCTTAAATCTTGAACTCGTTTTTGGATAGATTTAATTTTTGATGACAAGAGAGAGAGTATGGACTTTCTTTGACTTTTAAATGGCCGACCCTTCCCTTAGACGGAAGTGTGTTTTAGGCTTTTAGCAATTATCTTATCACGTTATAAATTAATTATAGATTTTCCTCTATATATTTTATATCTCAACCGCCTTTATTAGGCCTCTTCGATTAGCTTTCCATTTATAATAAACATCAAAATAAATTTTAATGATTTGTTTATATGCGACCTTTCCTGAGAGTAGGCGGTCCTAACTTGGAAACCGAAGTTAAACAACGTTGAGCCCTTTTCAATCGTAAATAACTTTTACAGAGCTAATGATTTAAAACTTATTAAATGAAATATTTTTAGTAAATATTTTATGATAGTTTTTTTCTTTGAATAGTCTTCGTACTGTTTCAAAGATGAACTAACGTTTAGTTTATTTATGCTACGCAGTTTGCGCTCTATCGTTACGATAGAGAGATATCACGGTTTCACTTTGCAGAAAGAGTAAATCGATTCTGACGTTTTGTTCTTTTTTCTTTCAAAGCTTAAATGTTTTAAAGACTATTTTAAAGGAACTTTTAATTGAAAAACCTTTCAGTTTTTTCCTTTGGTCAAATAACCTGTTTATTGACGAAAGGTAAGTGGGCTCTTCTCTTCGGTGCGAATTCAAGAGAGAGAGAGAGAGAGAGAGATAGAGACGGAGAGAGAGAGAGGAGAGAGAACGTTCCGATCTTTATCTCGTCCCAAGCGAGTAACGTTGTTCTCGAGCTACTCTCGTCCCTAGTCTCTGTACGGGGAGAAAGGATAAAACGTTTTTAGTTTTTATTCTCGTCCCAAGGCACTGTACGGTGAGAGATTGAAAACGTAGTTTTGAATGAACTAGTGTTTAGTCTCTTCCCCAGCCACTGATTTTTTTTTTATCTTAAAATATGTTTACTGTTTTTTGCTGGTATTAATGTGCTTACATTATACGACTGATTTCGCAATTACAACCTTTTGATGAGGGTAGAATTGCGTGCTTCAGGTAGAAATCAGTTTTATTCATACCTAATGTGAATTGTTAAAAAATTCGATTTCAGTGAAATAAGTGCAAAACAGAAAATCGTAGTGATAAAGTGATATTGCGCAAAGTGTTATCAGTGTTGCGATCGAGGGTTCGTCTGTTCGTGCCTGTCGTTCGCCTAGTCCGGGACCTCTTGCAAGCTCCCAAGCCCAGGGGAGAAGTAATGTCGTACGACTTATGGGTTCGAGAGGCCTTGATCAGCGAACAGACGTTCCCTCTATGGTATCAGGTGTATCTTACCAAGATCACCCCTACCATAAGGCGAGAGAGACGATTTTCTCCTCGTCATCCGAAGGCTTTTCGCATAAGAAACCGTAGAACAAGGTTTCGAGGCCCTTTAAGCGAAAGTCAGTCCTTTCAGGACAGGTCCAGCGTCCTGGTTTTAACTATTAGGACAGCTCTGACCCTATGCAGTCATCGGAAGACTGCTCGCCGCCTAAACAAAAGCGTAACACAGACTCCGAGAGTCTTTTTGTAGGCAAGGTTTTGCAGTCACAGACGTTACCCTCGTCTCTTACCGCAACCATTCCCGTTGATCCTAAATGGGTTGTACGGCAAGGCATGCAGAATAAGCTTGCCTCCCTTATGGAAGTCTATTCTGCCGATAAGTCCGTTGAGCCTAGCCGTTTATCTCATCGAGATCCTGGCCTTCAGCCACCCTAACGTTCCTTTGTGCGTCCTGTTGACGTTGGCATAGCCAAGTCACGTCAGTCAGGTTGTTTAGAAACACACTCGATGCGGTCTCGTGTGGATTTTCAGCCACATTTGGACGTTAGGCCACTTGCTGATGCTCCTGTTGACGTTCAGGACGTTCGCCAACAATCTGAGTTGACTTGTTTTGACGCTGAGCGTCAACCTCCGCATTCTAGAGTTGTTTTGACTGCTCAGTCTAGGCGGTCAAAGCAGTCTCGAGTGGACGCTGTGCGTCCTCACGCACCTGTTGCTGTTGACAGTTCACAGACTGTCAAGCAGTTACATGACGTTGCGTCCTGGTCCGCTACTAATGCACCAGTGCGTGTGGACTCTGCTTGTAAAGCATTGCCACCACGGTAGGTCTCTTCCTTGCTTGAGACTCGGCTTTTGTCGGACAAGGTTCCTTCAGATGAGGAAGTTGCTGTTCCCCCTCCTACTGATATTCCCTTGAGGACTCTGTCAGACGGAGAGGAGCCTAAAGCTGCTTAGCCCTCTATGGACTTTAAATAAATCATGCTGATTTTTAAGGATCTTTGTCCGGATCTTTTTGTAACTGCTGCTCCTCGTTCGCCTAAACGTCAGAGCTTACACTAGGCCTAGCTACTTCGAAGCCGTTGTTTTATAAGCTAGTGCTCTCTCGCTCTTCTAAGAGAGCTTTACGTTTGCTAGGCGACTGGTTTATCACCAGGAGGAGTTTGGGGGAGACAGCCTTTGCTTTCCCTTCTTTTAAGCTGGCTTATAGAGCGAGAGTCTGATATGACACGAGAGAAGTTCTCGGCTCGGGAGTTCCTGCCTCTGCCCAGATAGACTTCTCAAACCTCATAGACTCTCCCTGGCGCCTGGCCATGAGACGCTCCAAGATTTTACAGGTCGACTTCAGAGCTATTTTCGAGCCTTTGAAGTTTTGCTGTACAATTATGTCATGCATAAACAAGGCTTTCAGGGATGGCTCCAGTGATCTGACAGTCACGTTCTCTGCAGGAACAAGTCCCTCAGGGATGGCTCCAATGATTTGGCAGCCATGTTCACTGCAGGAGTACGTAAGAGGCAAGTGCGCTCAATGTGTTCATTGTCAAGACAAACTTCACGATGAAGTCTACCAGGCTGTCTTGACAGCATTTATGGAAGGCGACTGGATGGTCTCTCTCGACCTTCAGGAGGCATACTTCCACATTCCTATACACCCGGATTCCCAACCGTTTCTGAGGTTTGTTTACAGGAATGTGGGGTACCAGTTTCAAGCCCTGTGCTTTGGCCTCAGTCCTGCGCCTCTCGTGTTTACGAGGCTCATGAGGAATGTGGCAAAATCCCTCCATCTATCGGGGATCCGAGCCTCCCTGTACTTGGACGACTGGCTTCTCAGAGCATCGTCCAGTCTTCGCTGTCTGCAGGATCTACATTGGACGTTGAGTCTGGCCAGGGAGTTGGGACTTTTGGTCAACCTAAAAGTCCCAACTGATCCCATCCCAGATTATTCTATATTTGGGGATGGAGATTCGCAGTCAAGCCCTGCTCGAAGTCCAACTAATGCTGAAACGAAACGTTTATTCAGTCAGGAGTTGGAACAGTCTCGTAGGGACTCTCTCATCCCTGGAGCAGTTTGTCTCACTAGGGAGACTACACCTTCTGCCTCTCCGGTTCCATCTAGCCTCTCACTGGAACTAGGACAAGACATTAGAGACGGTATCATTCCCAGTCTCCGAACCAGTAAAGGCATGCCTGAAATGGTGGGACAGCAATATCAGTCTGAGAGAGGGACTATCCCTAGCAGTCAAGAACCCAAACCACGTGTTGTCCTCAGACGCGTCGGATTTGGGTTGGGGTGCGACCCTGGACGGTCGGGAATGCTCGGGTCTGTGGACCTCAAGTCAGAAGAGCATGCACATCAACGGCAAGGAGCTATTAGCAGTCCACTTGGCCTTGATGATATTAGAAAGCTTCTTCGAAACTAAGTGGTAGAGGTCAACTCAGACAACACCACAACTTTGGCGTACATCTCCAAGCAAGGAGGCACACACTCCTTCACGCTGCTCGAGATCGCAAAGGACCTTCTCTTATGGTCAAGAATTCGAGGCATCTCCCTGTTGACGAGATTCATCCAGGGGGACTTGAACGTCTTGGCAGACTGTCTCAGTCGGAGGGGTCAGGTGATACCCACGGAATGGACCCTCCACAAGGACGTGGGCAAGAGTCTTTGGGCTACTTGGGGTCAACCCACCATAGACCTCTTTGCCTCCTCGTTGACCAAAAGGTTACCAATCTATTGCTCTCCAGTCCTAGATACAGAAGCAATCTACATAGATGCGTTTCTACTGGATTGGTCTTTTCTGGACTTATATGCATTCCCACCATTCAAGATAGTCAACAAGGTACTGCAGAAGTTCGCCTCTCACGAAGGGACAAGGTTGACGTTGGTTGCTACCCTCTGGCCCGCGAGAGAGTGGTGCACCGAGGTACTTCAATGGCTGGTAGACTTTCCAAGAGGTCTTCCTCTAACGGTAGATCTGTTACGTCAGCCCCACGTAAAGAATGTCCATCAAAAGCCTCCCCGCTCTTCGTCTGACTTCCTTCAGACTATCGAAAGACTCTCAAGAGCTAGAGGCTTTTCGAAGGAGGCAGCCAGTGCGATTGCAAGAGCTAGGAGAGCTTCTACCATTAGAGTATACCAGTCGAAGTGGGAAGTCTTTCGAGACTGGTGCAAGTCAGCATCTGTGTCCTCGTCCAGTACCTCTGTAGCCCAAATCGCAGATTTTCTTTTACATCTGAGAAAGGTTCACTCCCTTTCAGCTCCCACGATTAAGGGCTACAGGAGCATGTTGGCTTCGGTCTTTCGACATAGAGGCTTAGATCTTTCCAACAATAAAGATCTCCAAGATCTCCTTAAGTCTTTCGAGACCTCTAAGGAACGTCGTTTGGCAACTCCTGGATGGAACTTAGACGTGGTCCTAAAGTTCCTCATGTCAGACAGGTTTGAGCCATTACATTCAGCCTCCCTGAAGGATCTCACCCTCAAGACACTTTTCCTAGTGTGCTTGGCTTCGGCTAAAAGGGTCAGTGAACTTCATGCCTTCAGTAAGAACATCGGCTTTTCTACAGAAAAAAGCCACTTGTTCACTTCAACTTGGTTTCCTGGCCAAAAATGAACTGCCTTCTCGTCCTTGGCCTAAATCTTTTGATATTCCTTGCTTATCAGAGATCGTAGGCAACGAACTGGAAAGAGTATTATGTCCTGTTAGAGCTCTTAAGTTCGATTTAGCTCGTACTAAGTCATTACGAGGTAAATCTGAGGCATTATGGTGCTCAGTTAAGAAACCTTCATTGCCTATGTCAAAGAATGCTTTGTCATATTTTATCAGATTTTTTTAATACGAGAAGCTCATTCTCACTTGAATGAGAAAGACCGATGTTTGCTTAAGGTTAAGACGCACGAAGTTAGAGATATAGCAACCTCCGTGGCCTTCAAGCAAAATAAATCTCTGCAAAGTATTATGGACGCGACTTTTTGGAGAAGCAAGTCAGTGTTCGCGTCATTTTACTGAAAAGATGTCCAGACTCTTTACGAGGACTGCTACACACTGGGTCCATTCGTTGCAGCGAGTGCAGTAGTAGGTGAGGGTTCTACCACTACATTACCCTAATTCCAATATCCTTTTTAATCTGTCTCTTGAAATGTTTTTTAATATTTTTTTTTTTGGGGGGGGTTGTACGGAAGGCTAAGAAGCCTTTCGCATCCTGATTGATTTGGCGGGTGGTCAAAGTCATTTCTTGAGAGCGCCCAGATTAACCCTGGATAGGTACGATGGGTCGTTCGCGACCCCGAGCGTCAAAAAAAAACAGGTTTTTCTCACGTGACTCACCCCCGTGACTGAATTTGTGGGTGATCGACCTGCAGGAGGTGTCTCCCCTACACGCTCTAGTAGTGTCCAGATGTGCATTGCTGTAGCTGTACTCCTTCCCCGATTTCTGAGACGTGTCGGGGTCGAGCGCGACCGAGTTTACCCTTCTAAGGTAGTTTGCATAATTATCAAAGTTATTACGTATTATGAAATTGTCGTAGAATGGTGCAACTTGTATAGATTATCAGTTGTGGAAAGTCTTGGTGGATTGTTTGGCTACCATGTGCATGATTTTTTTTTTAGTTAAAATGTCGTTCATCACCACGAGGACCATTTTACCGAGAGTGCCCCTTTTTCATTTTTTTTCATTTTTTTGCCAAGTCATTTTTCCGTAAGATATTGCCAAATAGTGTCGTAAAACTTTTGCTTGTTTAGTGTTGGAAAGTGTGTCTAGATGATCTGGCTACCCATGCATGACTTTGTTTTTGTCAGATACGACGTAGTTATTGGTATATTGGGTATTTAACTGCGGTTACCAATTTCTGTTTTTTTTCAATATTTGTAAAAATTACTACGTAGTAAGGAATTGCCGTATATTATTCATTTTTTTTCATGTTTATGTGTTAGAAAGTGTGCCTTGATGGTTAGGCTAACACGTGCATGTCTTTTTTTTTTATCTGAGATGCCGTATATTAGAATGTCGGGCATTTTACCGCGAGTACCCCTTTTTCATTTTTTTTCATTTTTTTGCCAAGTCATTTTTCCGTAAGATATTGCGAAATAGTGTCGTAAAACTTTTGCTTTTTTAGTGTTGGAAAGTGTGTCTAGATGATCTGGCTACCCATGCGTGATTTTGTTTTTGTCAGATACGACGTAGTTATTGGTATATTGGGTATTTAACTGCGGTTGCCAATTTGTTTTTGTTTTTCAATATTTGTAAAAATTTACTACGTAGTAAGGAATTGCCGTATATTATTGATTTTTTTATCATGTTTATGTGTTAGAAAGTGTGCCTTGATGGTTGGGCTAACACGTGCATGTCTTTTTTTTTTATCTGAGATGCCGTATATTAGAATGTTGGGGATTTTTCCGCGAGTGCCCCTTTTTATTTGTTTTGCATTTTTTTGCTTAGTCATGTTACCGTAAGGAATTGGCAAGTAGTGTCGCAAAACTTATATTTTTATAGTGTTGGAAAGTGTTTCTAGATGATCTGGCTACCCATGCCTATTTTTTTTTTAGCCAGATATGGCGTATATATAAGTATGTGTTCGATTTTCCTGTGATTGCCATTTTTTCGTTTTTTCCCATTTCTTTCAAAATTACTACGTACTAAGGAACTATCACAGAGTAATGATTCATTTAGATGTTTATTTGTCGGAAAATGTGCCTTGATGGTTTGCCTAGCACGTGGCTGAATTTTTTTTTTTCTGAAATGCCGTATATTAGAATGTTAGCCATTTTTCCGCGAGTGCCCCTTTTTATTTGTTTTGCATTTTTTCGCTTAGTCATGTTACCGTAAGGAATTGGCAAGTAGTGTCGCAAAACTTATATTTTTATAGTGTTGGAAAGTGTTTCTAGATGATCTGGCTACCCATACCTATCTTTTTTTTAGCCAGATATGGCGTATATATAGGTATGTGTTCGATTTTCCGGTGATTGCCATTTTTTCGTTTTTTCCCAATTCTTTCAAAATTACTACGTACTAAGGAACTATCACAGAGTAATGATTCCTCTAGATGTTTATTTGTCGGAAAATTTTGTTTACTTTTTTTTTGATTGAATATCATCAAATTTTTTTAGCTAAAATATTATATTGTTTTACATTTTTTTTTTTTCGATTTTATTTCCCTTCAAAAAATTTTTTTGGGGTCAGAATTTCAATTTTATAGTCGTAAAATAATCGACAATTATCCAGCAACCCACCATACAATTTTTATGCATATCCAATAATAATTAGATTAGTAAATAACACCTTGAAATTGACATACCCTTCCTACATTTCAAGTGGCAGATTAGGGAGTCTGAGTCAGTGTGGTTGGCGGCCATTTTGTGGACATATCCGAAGCGTAAGCTGCCCTATCTATGTATATTCTTGTTCCCTATAGAATTTGTGATATTTTGGTATATTTTTACCTGCATAAATATCATATTATATATTAAATATATGTATTTTTTTACGAAATTTCTAAGTACTCAAAAAATTACCTTTAGATATGGCCCCTGATATAAATGTAATTTACAAAATAATGAAGATTTTTTTACATATTTCTATTTTAGGATAACATATGTTTATTCCCTAAAAAAATTAGCCACTTCCTATTTCATTTGGGTACCCAAAAAAATTCATGAAATTTGGACACATTTTTTTGGCCAAAAAAAGTTACTCTTTTTTTCTCATTTCAGATCTTCACCTCCATGGGTCTGACTTCATCCAAAATACATCAAGATGTGTCCTAAACATTCAAGAATCAATTCCTAAAAGGATTTGTGTATATATGTATAAACTTTTTTTTTTATGAATTTTTATGTCAGGTCTTTTTTTTTCTACTTAATTTTTTAAAATATTTATAATGAATAGTTTTTCTGCAGATGAGTAGTATTTATTTTTACAGTTGTTTTAAGCATTCATTGAAGTTTTTTTGGCAAAAGAAAAAAGGAGGTTACTGCAAAAACTGATTTTTCAAGAATTTTTTTTGCCGTCGGGGTCGTTCGCGTCCAAGTATACCCTTAAAGGGGTGTCCGAGGAGCGTCTGAGTATACCCTTAAAGGGGTGTCCGAGGAGCGTACCTATCCAGGGTTAAGGGTTTGATGAGGTCCTGTTGTATGGGTTGCAGCCCTTAATACTTCAGCTCCTGGGAGTCTTTCAGCATCCTAAGAGGAAAGCTGGGCTTCGTGAGGAAGACAGACTTATAAGGCAGAGTAATCGTCTAAGTCAACTTCCTTACCAGGTACCTATATATTTTGGTTTTGTTATATTGATAACTGTCAAAAACTCTTAGCTTATACGCTGTAAACTTAATTAACTCTGGTCTCTACCCACCGCCTTGGGTGTGAATCAGCTATTATATATTCACCGGCTAAGTTAAATATTTAAAAATGATATTTTAATTATAAAATAAATTTTTGAATATACTTACCCGGTGAATATATAAATTAAAGGCCCTCCCTTCCTCCCCAATAGAGACGCAGCGGGACGAGAAGAATTGAAGGGTTTGTTTACATGCAAGAGTGGTATCTGGCCGATAGTGGCGCTGGTGGGCACACCCGCAACCTTCATAGCGATCGCTCGCGAGTTTTTGAGTGTGTTTTCTGTCGAGCCGCAGAGTTGCAGCTATTATATATTCACCGGGTAAGTATATTCAAAAATTTATTTTATAATTAAAATATCATTTTTCATTCATAGATAAATTCACAGATTTGAGCTTTTATTTTTAAGGAGAGAGAACCTACAATACGGGTTGTGGAACACCACCAAGTGTGAAGAACAAGAGTCTTAAGGGTCTCATAATGTGCGGGACCTGATCCTTGGTGCATTTTTACATAGAAAGAGAATCTGTGTCATTATTTTGTTTTAGGAGTACATGGACTAAGGAAGGAAACCACCCAGCCATCAGTCATTAAAGTGTTTGTGGCTGAAATAGGCACTCTGGTCTGGTATATTACATGGCCTCGAGGGTTGAAGCATCTATGGAAAATTTAAATGGAGCAAATGGTCAGATCTGTGATCTGAAAACAATATATGGTTAGCTGATCTATATTTATTTTTCTTTAAAATGGTTTGGCTAAAAGTTTTTGTGACAAAGAACAGTGCACAACAGCCGTACCCAAGTCCATTCGACCAGCTTGTGACTGGTCAATGTATCAAACAATATGGTTCAACCACGAACTACCATCAAAGTTCTGTATGATTGTGTTTTGTTCCTATACATATAAAAACTTTTCCTCCTTTGAATAGTCCGTCTGTCCAGCAAAGGACGCAAGTAGTTTCTTCGTTCAAAATGTGTCGGGCTGCTCCAAACTTTTGTACTCCCTTTTGTTGTGATTAATGAAGAATCTGGTAAGCATTGCTGAGGTGGGCAGTTCCTGTCTATTTTCCAGTAGGGTTAGTTTGCAATGACCTAGAATAAACTCTTTTGTTTTGCTTTCCTTCCCCTAACCCATCTTCAATCTAAAGCTATTCCAGTCCTGCATTTCAGGTTCCATATGGGCATGTTACAGGTTGAATGATATTGCTTCCTCACTTGAAGTCTATGTAATGCTGTCCTTCCTTTTTTCCTGTCAACTTACTTTCATACATACATACATGAAAGGCGTCTTACATTTCTGGTATTGCCATGAAACAACCTGCTTTCACTTTCCCGTTGATTGAGAACTTTAGCTCTTGAGTTGTTTTCAGTAAGCTAGGCATTTGGATCTCCTTCCATCATACCGGACCCTCTAGATATCTTAGTCTTTCCACATGCCCGTGTCTTATCGAACTTGGTATGGTGACGAGATGTTACTAAAAAGGCTCCCGAGTGTCACACCCCAGGTAACATCAGGATTTGCTGATGCTCCACTGTACACTGGTAGAATTCCCCTTCTCCTACTAGTGGCATCATAGGAGGTAGTTTTCACTGGACTGAGCTTTTCTTCAATGAACTGCCCTTCACTTCAACTTCCTTTGCCAATGAAACTCCTCTCAATCACGGCTGTCATGCAACCTTTAACTTGACTTCAGTCTGAAGAGTTCGGCCTTCTGTTGACCAGCATGGGCTAAGGAGTAGCTTTGAATGATCTTTCAGCTCCAGGAACTTAATCCACTTACTGGTGTTGCTAGAGTCTTTAAGTCTGTAAAGCGGAATCTCCTGAACCCTTGATTGTCCATCATAGGAGCTGTCCCTTACGCTACTCGTAAGTCTCAGCCTAGACATTACTATGAGCATATTGCATGACAAGTCAGATGTCATGAGTCATTCTCGATGAAGGGAGGCCTTCTTGTCCCTTATCTCGAGTTCGTGTCCAAGAGCCAGCTTCTAGCCTGGCACAACTCCGCTCTCATGTAGCAGGGTACAGAATAACTTATCCTTTGAGGACTTAATGTTGCTAGTTAGAAATCGTGGTTACCTGTGTGGAGCACCAGACACACTTTCTCACACTGAAAAGGTAAATAGGTAAGAACTTGCTTCTCCTAACATTGGTAATCCTATGAGGTTCTGGAAGTAACCTCACACTTCTTCTGACTCATGGTGTTCCTACAAGATTTCGGAACTATCTAATATTTCAAGTACACGGTGTCTTATATAGCAGATCCTCTCTAACCTTCAGAAAGAACCAGTCATTGGCATTAGTTCTGAAGGTATATATCTTACCATTAGCCTTCTACTGGAAGTTGGCTAACCTTATCATTGGTCCTGCGATAATTACTCAACAAATGTGTTGGGAAACCTCTTGAGACAAGCATCTCTTTCAAAATAATCGTTGCTGCATAAGTCTACAATGAGAAATAGAATCTCTGGCAGTTCTCTTCTTTCCCCTGTTGGGTTGAATCAGCCACTTCTCTATTTACTGGATCGAATGTTAGATGCAGGGCAACCTCATAACCAAGTAACTCTTCTTCACAGGCATGTTCCTTAATGAAGTTTCTCCCCTATCCTCCCAGACAAAGGGCAGCATGGATAGAATGTATGCTCACATTCCTTATATGGCCATACATTAACAATATCCTTATGTATAGGTTCCTCCATGACTACCTACCAGTCTCCTGGTAGGGACCTAACCTAAGCACCTGGATACCACCATAATCAGGTTGTTAGCAGGTTGACAGCAGTCTATCACTTTCATTCTTCCCTTACCCCAAAGTGATGACATTTCCCTGGTCATTAAACCAACCAGATTGGTGTTAGGGACTTACTTCCTTTCTTTAGGATGTTGCCAGTAAAAGGTTGAAAGTTTGTATTTTCTAATCTATTCAATATGTACTTTTTTGTAACTAGACAAACCTGATACCTTCAAGTTACACTTCCCAATTAAACCACTCTGCAAGTTCTAGGTTATGGTTAAAGTGAAGGATATGCTATCTGGTGGGTGGGCTACTACTACTATTCTTACTATCAGTATTCCATTTTAAATTTGAGTGGCTGTTTCCAGCTTCATTTAAGTCTTACTGCTATTAAAAGTCTCGGCTTTGTATATTTAGGAAAAATACAAACTAATTAGAAATACATATTTTGGAAACTATACTTATGGTAGTCAAAGTATTAACGCTATTGAATTGCATTCCTATTTGAAAAATAATTCTAGATAGTTATAAAAGCTAGATTTCCATAGTCAATCTGTTACTAGAATTTATAAAAACGTAGAGGGAATCTTTTGAAATATATTTATAAATGCTGGTTTTTTTTCTTTCAGGTGCGTATTGAGCTACGGGAGACTGAAATTTAAAGTTTATCAATTTGTTGCTTTCAACAAGTGCATGGATCTTATTGAAACCAGCTATCTGCAATAACTAGAATTTTAAATGTAAGGTTAATATGAACTCTGTTTGATATGAATGGTAATCTTATTATAAATAAAATTCTGTTGGGTTATTAGTATTTTGAGGTCATATTGTCATCTTTGTAAATTAAAACTGTATTAGCCCTTGTATTGATTAAAATTATAGCCAAGATGATTATAACTTGTAAATAGATTGCATTAGGAATGGTAAGTTAATGGGTTAATACTAAGATTCAATCTGAAGGATAATTGTTCCGGCGTAGATACAAACCCTTCTCTATTTATAGGGTATACTTTCGGTGCAGCTGAAAGACGAACCATGATAATTTTAGTGAGGGATAACTACCCCATCCGCTAGTTAGCGAGTGGGGGGTGGGGTAGACTGGCTACCCCGCTCACTCACACCTCTCGGTAGAGGACGGACATGCTACCCTTCTCTCCCGCAAAGACTTGCCTTGATTGTTTTTCTGTGTTTTATTTATTTTTTTTTTCGTGTTTTCATTTATCTTACATATATATATATATGAGTGTATATATGTATAAATGGAAATATATGTTGTTAGATATTTGTAACTTTAATTACTGTTGACAATGTATCCGACTGCCTCCGCCGTATGGGAGTTGTCATTGCCGCCCTACCCTGCGCTGATGGTCGGCAGGTTCTCAACACTGCCGTGTGTCATTACTGAATTAAAGTGTATAACAGTTCAGCTCCCTTTCGAGGAATCATCTTACAAGGAAGGTGACTTATTCCCCGAATAGTTTATTTTGTGCAGCGGAGCATGAATTGTAATTTATCACAACTTCTTTTTTTCACAGGAAGTAGTGACGTAGAACACAAGGCCGATTGCTACGGCCGCCCTGTTCGTTATCCTGCGCTCCTTGTGGTAGCTCGTGAGCTGCCCACGTTACGAGGTAGCATTCGCTGTCAACCTTCAACTTGACGTTCCTCCTTTGAGGGGAACTTCTCTCTCTGGGTTCTCGTGATCATAGCCATACTTATATAACAGAGTTTGCGGACTCTCGTTGTGTTGATCGTTTGCGCTCACACAACACAGGCTATTGTGAATCTTCGGGTGAACGTAGTAGTGAGTACTCTCGCGCCACTGAGAGCTCTTGCTCGCAAATTGGCGCGCACGGACGATCGGATGCGCACGACCGGATTGGCGCGCACGACCAAATTGGTGCTCACGGTTGATGTGGCGCGCACGACCAACATTTTGCGCGCACGACCGGATTAGCGTGCACGACCAAATTGACGCGCACGACCAATTTGGCACTCGCGGCTGATGTGACGCGCATGACCACATTGGCGCGCACGCACGACCACCTTGGCGCGCACGCACGACCACCTTGGCGCGCACGCACGACCACCTTGGCGCGCACGCACGACCACCTTGGCGCGCACGACCGACTTGGCGCACACACAATCAGTTGAAGTGCGTAAACAACTCTTCTGACAGTTTTTCGAATCCTCGTTGCGTGAAATGTTCACGTGTGCATAAAAGTTTTACTCTTATGACAGAGTTTTCTAACTCTCGTCCCGTGAATTGTTCGCGCGCGCCCATCGTCATCAAGAGATTTACTCTTATGACAGAGGGATGCCTAGTGCCTAGGGGTTTCCAAATCTCTATAGGTAACTATGACACAGTTCCTTTGGGTCCTGGTTACGTAACACGATTCCTGAAAATTCCATCAGGAATCAGCGACCTAGTTCCTGCGGGTTTTTGGCACAACCTCCCTTAAGGTCATGAGAAAGGAATTCACAAATAGATTCTGAACCCCTAGGTTCTCATCCTAATCTCTCGGTTTCCGCGAACCAGATTTTTTTCTGAAAACACTATGGTCAGCCTCCCCCACCCTACGGGATGGGTCTTCCAAAGGTGTGACTTGATACGTCACTCTACACTCCCAGCTGATTACTATATCACCGAGTCTGGTTTTGCCAGCACCGATCCTTTCGTTTTCGAACGAACCACCATCATCTTTCCTCCACCTTCCCACTTCGAGTGGTTTGGTTAGCAGACGGAAATGAGCGGGGAATGAAAAATTCTTTACATTCCAGTTCATTTCCCCTGGCAGGCCTTGCCTGATTTAGACGGTAGTTTTCTCACTAGCGAGAAAGCGTTCGATGTCAACCCCTTCGGGTAAGGGGTCGATGGCAATTATGTCTGGCCTTCTTGAAGCAAACCCCCACATACAAGACCTCACCCTTTTCGGGAGACTCGTTCCTGAGTAGTTTTTACAGAACTTCAATGGGTGTTGTTAAAACTTCGTGAAAGCCATAAGCCATCCCGGAGCATGCGCTCTAGCCAAGACAAAACCGCAAGGTTATTGTCTTAAACTCGGTTCTACCGTTTGATGGAGGCAGCCTCCATCGTCATTGTACCCTGGGTATAACGACTTGCCTTTTTACACGATAGGCTTCCAAGCCTTTTTATTCTATCCGCACGGGGTTATTGTTTCGAACAATTAGTCTCGAAGGAACATTGTTAGCTGACGTTAAAAGAACAATAGCAACAGCGTGGGCAACTTTTCATTACGTTTAAGAACGTTTCAAACCCCGACCACAGGTAACCAGACATCCGGTTCTGTGTAATGAACACTGGCTCACCCCTCACATAAAGAGGAAGGGTAAACCAAAGCGGAAATGATCGCTTCTACTGTATAACTGTATATTTTGTTTGAGAACATGTTCGCTCTCTTTCAAGGACATACTAGTTAGTCAACGATCAAAATTCTTTCGGCATTAATGTTGCGATTCGTCGCACATACATTATTCCTGCAACCGGATTCGTTGCAAACGTCTCCTGGAGGCAGAGAATACGTATGCACTAGCACAAATGGACAAGTAAATATATGCGTGCAAGTGATCTTTCTGCCCATAAGGGCTATATATATCTTGCAATCAGAACTCCGTTCTATTAAGTTGTATATTTACATCCCTTACTGAAACCAGGTTATTCAGTACATTACTTGGCTACTTTCCTGTAACCAGACATACGGCACTTACGTTCTGCCTTCTTAATGGCATTTTTTCCTTTCCCCTGATCGGAAATCTTAGTCTCCTACAAAGGCTTTGGCTGGAAACTTCTCGTAAGCATATCTGTTGCCTAGTAGGGAACATTTAATATAAATGCTAGTTTACCGTTCGGAGACAGATAAGCAAGAACGTTTTTTGTCCTAAGATGGAGAAACCTCCGTTACGAACGTTTTCAACCTTCTCCAACTGAGTTCCGGACACGACTTTGTCGAACTACGCATGTATGCTTGTCATGCTCACAGATCGGTGTTACTACTCCGTAGTAGACTTTTGGTCTTTACCCACCCAACAATAGATTGAAGATACGTCTCAATCCCCTCTTTGGTTTGGTTGGATGCGTTCAGTGATTACCGTACAGTCTCTTGTCCAGAAAGCGGTCTCTATGGAGATTCACTATTATAACATAAGCTGTACTGATTAACTGGTTTACCGTTTTGTATCGGTCTTATTCAGCCAACCATACTGTATTAGTAGCAGTTAAGAGGGCGAACAGGCTGTTCCCCTTTGTTGCAAGAACTTGCAATTAGTTACACGTCTCGACATCATCTCGATGTGTTTATTGCTATGCACTCTCCCCCCCCCCCCTCACCGCTGGACAATCCGCGGATGATGGGTGGCCGGCAAGAGCTTCTGCAAAGAGGCCTGTCTTCTCGTCTTCCCTTTGGATCTGATGCTCTCTTTAATGCATCAAAAGAGGGGGCGGGGCATATGCCGCACCATTCCAGCCTCGTCTGTTGACCCGATTCAGAAAGGTGCCAGCATTCACCTCTCTTAGAGAACCATCTAGCAGTACGAAGCCTCAGGTGGACAGAGGACAACTAGTTGCCCCATCTGCTCGGTCATTCCTGGTACAGGAATGTGCTTGCAAAACCACCCAGATAGTGGGCTCTTAGTGTCTTGGAATCATCTTGTATCCAACAAAGTCTTAACTTTGTGAGATCCGCGACTGTGGTTATGCTCGCAGCGGCCCTGATCTTCTGGGTCCCACTTGACCGTTCCCCAGTCCCAGAACACCAGGCCCTTAAAGAAGATGTATTCCAAGATCGGTTGGGCGGCCTAGAGGTGTGCCTTGTTTTTTTCCCCCAATTTGATGTGGTGAAAAAGTCCTCAGTCAAGTCAGGATAAGCAAGATCTTATCAATGACTCCAATAGCTTTGCTATGGTATCCTGCAGAATGGTACCCAGACCCTCTGCAGCCCCTGACGGAGTTCCAATATCTTCGCTATGGCAACCCGCAGAATGGTTCCCCGACCTTCTAAAGCGTCTGACGGAATTCCGAGGGATCGTCCTCCATGGCACATCTTCCAAGCAGCCACATGCTAACACTTACCTAAGCCGTAGCTTTGCTTCGACTTCATGCCTGGGACGATCCTACACCACCCCTCTCAGAGAGGCCTTTCGCAACAAGTTACGGAAAAGATGTCTAGGCACCTCAGACACTTATCAGCGTCAGTCTTCCAGGCGAAGTTTGGTCCTTTGTGACTGATGTCGTGGAAGGGGATTCTCTCCCATCGATGCCTTTACTTATACAAGTGTGAGATAACTTGTCCCCCGTCGGATCTCAACCTCCTCCTGGGAACGCAGTTTGGGTCCTTCAATCTTTGAAGGCCCCTCTCTACGAACCTTATGCCCGGCAGCAGATCGCTTCCTTACACGGAAGACGGACTTTCTACGCACTTGGGCTTTTGACCAATAGAGTTAGTGTGTCGTATGATTCATCTTCTGATGTCTCCTACCCTAGGAGACGGGGAGAAATGCCTGAAAACTTTAAATCATTCATTCATTCATTCCTCAGCGGCGTCCCTGAGTGGATTGCCAAGACTCAAAATCCGAGTGTGCTGTACCCTAGGTGCAGCCCATTTCAAATAAAGAGTCTTCATTCGGTAATAGAAAACCCATCAACGGGGGTTTTACCCAGTGAGGAGTCTGTGGGGTTACCTTAAAAGAACGTTACCAACTCGCCCACGTGTGTCGGCATGGTTGACCAGCACGGGGAAGGTCAAAAGGAGGACCTCGAGGATTTCCTTCCCCTCTTGGATTGGAAGGCAATTGAGATTACTCTCAATCTAGACTCTCCTCCATCCTAAGACCCAGAGCTCGTAACGTCAATGGTGTTGCTACGTCCCTGGCGTTCAGGAAACTACTCTGTAGCGCAGATACTTTAAGTGGGCATATGGAAGTGTCCATCAACCTTCACGGCCCACTACCTGCAAAGACGTAACCCACAAAAACTTGGAGACCTTTTCCATCGGTCCTGTGGTGGTCGCACAACAAATGGTCTAAACACCTCAGGGTCCTTGATGGAAAAGTAGCAGAGTGTTGAGGGCTGAGGCTACCCGGATTAGTCTGGGGTGAATGAGTAAATATGCCTGGCTCCTTTCTTCCTATCACCTTCTCCCCTCTGGGGAAAACAGCTCCGCAAGCCTCAGCATAGCTGACCTCACCTTGCTGCAGGTAAGACCCATTTCCCTTGTGCCTCCTAAGTATAGAAGAATACTTTGTTACGTCCTCAATACCTTTTTGTGGGAGGGTATTGGGCAAGTCTTTAAGAACAATAGGTTTTATACTAGAGTTCCTATGTTAAAGACAAGCCACACTATTAGTTCCACTCACACACAAGCTTCTGCAAGCCGCTGTTAGTGCATTACTTCATATCGGCACTTGATTTTAGCGAGGGTAGGGTCCCTTCTACCATTGATCACAGATCGAAATAGAGAGGACCCCGGGTCATGACCAAGGCCAGATGGTGAGGACTTCCTCCCTCCTAAGAGTAAGTCACCCTATGAATAGCGAAGGGTTTGTATCTACGCCGGAACAAATAATAAATTTGTAATTAATTAATATTTTTCCTAGTATACAAACTTGGAGCTATTTATACAAATTGGCCCGCCACCCTGTCTCCCGAGAAGTAATGCCATAAAGTAAAGTGGTTACTCAGCTGAGAGGTGTGAGTGACCGGGATAGCCAGTCTACCCCCACCCCCACCCGCTAACCAGCGGATGGGGTAGTTATCCCTCACTAAAATTATCATGGCTCATCTTTCAGCTGCGCCGAAAGTATACCCTATAAATAGCTCCAGGTTTGTATACTAGGAAAAATACAAATTACTTACAAATTTATTTTGATTCTAATCAGTTATTCAAGGCAAATTTTACTTATTAGCAGATTGCTTCTACACCAGTATCTTCCTCACCTGCCAGTTTGACAGAGGAAATACCTAATTTGGAACCCTATCCCATATCTATATTCTTTAGCACCCCCTATGACAACTTAAAAAAAAAAAAAATAAATAAATTTGCATTCCTCTGACTAGTCCAATTTATTGTCTTACCCTTCTCTTTGGATTTGCCAATACTTACTCACCCTGTAGAGGTAAAAGAAAAGGCGCAATGAAGTCTCCTCAGATGGCAAGTAAAAGGCGGGCCATCACATCATCAAATTTTTTTAGAGGACTATGTGAGACCTTGCTAATGCAACAATCCTATTGTTGGCCCTCACATGTCAACACCCACACCCTGGACAAAATCTCACACTTTTCATGTTCCCTTATACCAGTGTGTCAATTGCACTTGCTTGCATATACGAACCTATGGTGTTCGCCTACGGCATTCACTTGTTAGCGCTCCTCACCAATCATACTCACCAACTCGGAAGTTCTCATCAGTTTTCACACACCAATCGCATGAATGCTGCTGCTTGGTTAGCTTGCATTCATAGTGTTCATCATGTTCTCCTGCTTTTGCACATTCAATATTCTTATCTGTTTATGCACTCTCTTCACACACATCCCGTTCTTTGCGCGCATTATGCTCACCTATACAGATCAATAGAAATTTCATAATCTGTGTGTTCATTTTGCTTCTCGTGTATGAAATCCCTTGCTTTGAAATACACACTCACTATTTAATAATTAATCAGAAACCCTTTATTAATCAAAATCCTAACGAAATTGGGTTATTAAAAACCCATCTGATTGGTTTTCAAAATCTCCCTGGCATATGTCATATCGGTCATTTGGGCAATAAACTCCCCATTACTCGGATCTCGATGAAGACATTATAATCACAATCTTTAGGGGATCAAAAATGTAAATTAAAGGGATATTTCTTTTATGGCTTATTCTTTTCATGCACCCTAACAACTATGGTTAACAAGGACTGTAAAATCAAAAAGTATAATCCCTGAGGATTTCAGTTTGTCATCATTTCCAATATCTTGCATTTAATACAGTACAATATCTTAAATTCTTTATAGTCTATTATGCAGAATATATTAATGAAAGCATCGTCCTAATAATGACGGGCACAGTAAAATATTTGAGCAAGACAATTAATAACTTATGTTTATTTTTCAGAACAAAACTTCAGAACGAAATTATCCAAAGAAGAGAAGGATATTAATTATAGCTTCCTGATCGCAACATGAAACACCTCCGTATTATAAGACATCCCTAATGAAGTCAAAATCAGGAGCAGCTACAAATAATCTTGGATTTACTACAGAAAAAAAAAAATCCGGTTGAAGACAAGATAATGGCTAAATTTGATGAATTTCTCAACTACAGTCTCCAGTCTATCATCAAAATTATGTAGTGTGTTAGAATACCGAAATGAAAAATACAATTATGACGTTGTGTGCGTGTTACATTGGTTAGTCCACATACTGAACACCCCATCGCTTCAATAACAATCACTACCTGAGGAAGAAATGATAAACTAGTTAGTTACAGTAAATAACTAATTCAACATTTTACCATAACGATTTTGCCATAACATTTCAAGTTTATTAGTGCCCAAATTTCTTGAAGCGAGGAAGTTAATTGTTAATGCTGTTAACGTTTGCTCAGTTTAGAGCAAGTGCTGGATTTTATCAGCTCTTTATCTTTACATAGTCAGTGCATATAGAGCTAATTTTACTAATTTTTAACGATCTTAGCGTTATTAAAATACACGGGAGAAGTTTTTCATTCATATAAAATACTTTAAATTTTACTTGATAATTTGGTTCAGATCAACATCAAATTTATTTATCAAAATTTACATTACAATTTCCTAATATCTATTTGATAATATACAAGAACACCCATTCGTTTACTGGCCTGAGATCTAGTTTGTAAATACGAACTTGACTAAATGAAAAACGAACGAATATATTAAGTAATTATGCATTCCCATTACCTCTTAAAATATTCAAACTGAATTATAGTTTATGTTAAATGGGTTGGTTTTCTATTGTGATTGTTTAAGAAAAGTGGGGAAATTGAACATGAACAACAAATTAAGACTTATAAATATGAATGAGGAAGGGCTTCCTATTTATAACTTTGACTCCAAATCTGTTTTTATTTTATAGCTGTTTACTCAAATCTCAATTTCCTCTTGATATCTTAATATACTTCTGTGGGGGATCATTTTTAAAATTGTGTAAGCTACTGTAAACAAGTGTTCCAATTTTTTGACTGAAGAGAAATTAACGTTAATCATCTTCATGACAGTTGATTCATATTAATTCTACAATTGTATATTAAAATGTATTTATTGTCCATGAATATAACCTACAACTAATTATTGCAACTATGTATATAATTTTATTTCTATGCATACTATTTAATTCTCTCTCTCTTTTCCTTCCTTCCTTCCTCCTTCGTTTCTTCCTTACTTCCTCCTTCGTTTCTTCCTTCCTTCCTCCTTCGTTTCTTTCGTTTGCTCCTAACTTCCTCCTGTTCCTTCCTTCCTTTCTTCTTTCCTTCCTTTCTTCCTTCCTTTCTTCCTTCCTTCCTTCCTTCCTTCCTTTCTTCCATTTGTTCCTTCCTTCCATTCGTTCGTTCCTTCCTTTTGTTCCTTCCTTCCTTCCTTCCATCCATTCATTCCTTCCTTTTGTTCCTTCCTTCCTTCATTTTGTTCCTTCCTTCCCTTTGTTCCTTCCTTCCTTTTGTTCCTTCCTTCCTTTTGTTCCTTCCTTCCTTTTGTTCCTTCCTTCCTTTTGTTCCTTCCTTCCTTCCTTCCTTCCTTCCTTTCTTCCTTCTTTCCGTTCGTTCGCTCCTTCCTTGATTCTGTTCGTTCTCTCCTTCCTTCCTTCCTTCCTTCCCTCTTTTCTTCCTTCCTTCCTTCCTTACTTCCTTCCTTCCTTCCTTACTTCCTTCCTTCCTTCCTTACTTCCTTCCTTCATTTCTTCCATTCGCTCCTTCCTTCCTTTTGTTCGCTCCTAACTTCCTTTCATTCGTTCGCTCCCTTCCTTCCTTCCTACCTTCCTTCCTTCCTACCTTCCTTCCTTCCTTCCTTCCTTCCTACCTTCCTCCCTCCCTTCCTCCCTCCCTCCCTTCCTCCTTTCCTTCCTTCCTCCTTTCCTTCCTTCCTCCCTTCCTTCCTTCCTTCCTCCCTTCCTTCCTTCCTTCCTTCCTTCCTTCCTTCCTTCTGTTCCTTCCTTCCTTCCTTGCCTTCCTTCTGTTTTGTTCCTTCCTTCCTTCCTTCCTTCTGTTCTGTTCCTTCCTTCTGTTCTGTTCCTTCCTTCTGTTCTGTTCCTTCCTTCCTTCCTTCCTTCCCTGCCTTCCTTCCTTCCCTTCCTTCCTTCCTTCCTTCCCTTCCTTCCTTCCTTCCCTTCCTTCCTTCCTTCCTTCCTTCCCTGCCTTCCTTCCTTCCCTGCCTTCCTTCCTTCCCTTCCTTCCTTCCTTCCCTTCCTTCCTTCCTTCCTTCTGTTCCGTTCCATTCCTTCCTTCCTGTTCATTCCCTTCCTCCCTTCCTTCCTGTTGCTTCCCTTCCTCCCTTCCTTCCTTCCTTCCTTCCTGTTCCTTCCCTCCCTCCCTTCCTTCCTTCCTTCCTTCCTTCCTGTTCCTTCCCTCCCTCCCTCCCTTCCTTCCTATTAATTCCCTCCCTCCCTCCCTTCTTTCCTTCCTTCCTGCCTTCCTTCCCTTCCCTCCTTCCTGTTCCTTCCCTTCCTTCGGTTCCGTTCCTTCCTTTCTTCTCTTCCGTTCCTTCCTTTCTTCTCTTCCGTTCCTTCCTTCCTTCCTTCCTTCTGTTCTGTTCCTTCCTTCCTTCCATATTCCCTCCCACCTTCAATATCATCGATATTCTGCAAATTTCAAATTTCATTGACAGAGGGAGAGCCCAATAAGTAAACATTTTTACTTTTCATTTATTGAATAGGTTCTCATAGTCTGCAAGAAAGTAATCCATATATTTGGTGTAGCGGGAGGCAAGGAAAGTAGAAGCATTGTGGAGGTCTAAGGGAACGAATATAGGTAGATTAATTATGATTATTTGTGAAAATCTCTCTTTATGAAGTTCTAGTGTTGCTAGGTATCAGAAGGCTAATATAAATCTCTCTCTCTCTCTCTCTCTCTCTCTCTCTCTCTCTCTCTCTCTCTCTCTCTCGTGCAATCAAGGTTATATTCACCATACAAAAAGTAATAACAGCTTAATTAGAAGTTCTGGTTGTTTAGGAACTCTTACTCAATTTATCGTAAATTTAGATTTCAAAATATTAAATATTTTAATAATATTCATTAAACTATCTTTTTAAGATATTAACATTAATTGATATAGTCACGTATAACATTCAAAATGCTTGTTTATAGTGCAATGTTCTTTTTAAAAAATCATGTAAAAGGGTCTTTCAGTGTTTCAAAATATGAAGTGACAACATTACTATTAAGATAATATAATTTCTAATTAACTGGTTTTATGCTTGGCAAATGCTGTATACAATTAACTGCTGTATGCTCTTGAATAACGTCAGCATAGTTAATGATAGTTGTAGTATGGAAGATTTTACATATAAAGTTTATACTAAACTGTCTTAAGGAAGCTATAGTAGTTAAATTAGGAGTCCCAGGGAAAGATTAGCTTTTTTTTTAATGATAATTTTAGGGGAAGGAAACAGACGTAGTTTTAAATTAGCATTTAACGAATGATTCTTAAAGTGGATGTCTTTAGATTAGCTTTGATAAGATATTCTTGAAAGGCTTAAATGATTAGGTATACCTAATTTAAAGGTTTAAGATTAATATTTCGTAAATAGAAGGTTCAGAGCACATCATATTCTTGATAGGTAAGCTTGAAGGGACTTAAGAAGGGAATGTTTGCACCTATGGCAATGCTTCTGATGTAAAAAAAAAAAAAAAAAAAAAAAAAAAAAAAAAAAAAACCAACCATGGAGTCATGATCAATTATATAATTCAGGGGAGTATTAGCTAAAGGAAATTCACAGAAAGAGTAATTAAAGATTTCAAAAACAACTTTGTGAATGTCTGTGAAATATCTTTTGATGTAGTCTTTTTAAGGAGTGTATTGAAGGTTAGTACTTGTAAAAGGGAAATAATGTTTGGGATATTAGAGGTTAGTGCATGTTTTGACATTTTTCATTGCGGTAGGAATGAGAGATTGCATGATTTAAACCCATTAAAAGTGGTTTAGGTAAAATTAATCTTCAGATTTAATAAAAAAAAATATATATGAAAAAGATATAAGAAATGGTTTTTTCTTCATGATTTATGTGCAAGGCAGAGACAAAAGCTTAAAACCAGTAGCTGCTTCTATAGAATACTGTGTTTTGTCACTTGAAACTTTGAGATAAATATTTAATATTATTGAATTGAGATGCTTATAGCTGTACATTGAATAGGAGGATTATTTCAAATATTTTGATGTAAATTTTGAATAGCTAAATAGAAAGGTTATTTCCTTCATAACGGAAATGAGGCTTCCTGTTGAGCAATCGTGAGGTTTACCAAGGGGAGGTAATTTCTTTATAAACCCTATAAGCAATTTTAAAACCAAAGATTTTGTTCATTTCTTTAAACTGACATAGATAGCAAGAGTAAGTTTTAAATGAGAAAGTTTGGCTCTGAACATTTGTTCAGTAAGCTATTTCGTAAAATGTCTATGATTTGTAAACGCTCATATTTTAAGTTGTATTGGCTTTACTTGCCTGTACCGGGCAAACGAGGCATTTCGAGGAATAGTCTACTAAGCAGAAGTTTCTCAGAGTTGAGCTCTTATCATTTAAGACTGGTCTTTGCTAGCTATCTCAATTTTTATGAACAAATTTTTAGGATTTTAACATTTCTAAAGGGGGTTATTCAAAAAAATACCTTTTTTATGGTTAAACCTCATGATTGTGCAACTTGGACGTCTCATTTTCGTTATGGAAGAAGTTGTTTCTTATTACTTGAATATCTTTAACTCAATCTCACTAATAAATCTTTTGTCTTTAAATATTGTTTTGTAGGTATTTATGCTATTAGTGATTGTTGTAAATCCTTCCTTATTCAGGAGCCTATTATCAGTTAGTCTACATGTTAATTTGCTGTATGTAATTGAACTTTCAAGTAATTATAGTATTTTTAGTATATCATGAAAATATAATGGACATTGTTACCTTATCCAAACTCTGTAAAATATTAAGGAT
Organism: Palaemon carinicauda; assembly: GCF_036898095.1. Lineage (NCBI taxonomy): Eukaryota > Metazoa > Arthropoda > Malacostraca > Decapoda > Palaemonidae > Palaemon > Palaemon carinicauda. The sequence goes on along the minus strand of NC_090725.1, from coordinate 309,224,362 downwards.
TCAGAAATAAAATACATATAAAAGGTATTACATATTTTAATTTAGCCTCCCTTGTAGATGAAAAGAAAACGAGAAATTGAAAGAAAACGAAGTAAACTAAATATAAAGAAAAGAAAATGGAACGACTCTGGGTATTTTCCTTAAATTAAACCTCATATGACAGAGTGTTCTCCCTAAACGCCCCCCTACCCCTTCAAGCACCAGAAAATGCCTTATTCCTCACGGAAAATGGACCAAAAGGCTCATGAAATAGTCCTTTCTCCTAACTAGACACTTGCTCATTTGGACTGCTATTGATCCCCCACATACAGAGTTCGTTCATCCACCATTGGGGTATGGGGTATGAGAGCAGCAGTACCAATGTTTTATGTATATACAAGTCAAAGCCGAACTGTATCTTAGCAATTCATTTCAGACTAAAGTCTACTAATTAATCCAGCAGTTTTTTTCTGATAACTAAAGTCATGGTAATAATGGCCTTGTTATTTCCATTAATTAATATTCCTCAAAAACCTCTTATTCAATCTTGAAATTATTGACTTGAACCATAGGTAGAGAAGTATACCTAAATATATACTTAAATGAAATCATTATATGGATGGAGAAAAACTTAGAAAAATTGTTCAAGGATTTTTATTGCAGAAGATTAAATGCCAAATATGACACAGGTTTCTTTATATAATTGAAATACAGACACTGAAATCAATGACATAGATAACAAATTCATGAAACCCTATTTGCTGAAACTTCTAAATGCCAGAAAATCATAGAAAACTTAAAGTTTGTCAACCATTAATCTCACGATTTGACCAAGAATGACTTAGGTGAGTCACCCTTCATCCAACATGAGCCACTGGATGGCAAGCGCCCAATTTTCTTTGATATTTCTTGGCAGTATCCGTTTTCTTTTTTTAGAACACCTGCAGGCTAGGTGTGTTTGAAGCTCAACATTCAAGGTTACATCTTTCATGACTGTGTACGTAAGTAGTGTTTTCTCCAATATAGATATAAACTTATAAATAAAAAAAAAGGAGGAAATGGAAAGCCCACCAAGGCCATCCCCTGTCCCACCTAGTAACCAGAGACTTAATGCAAAGATTTTTTTTTTCTGAGGAAAAGCAATGTTACTAGGCCCTTGAATGCTTTCCTTTTCCTTCCTTTTTTTTTTAATATTTTATTGATAAGTTTACAAACAATGATATCGAGAGTGTAATTCAAAGACTTCAGGAATAATTTGGAGTTCTCTTGAAGTTAAATGGCAAAACATTTATATTATTATTTACATTACTATAGTGTTGCGGTAATTCTTCAATGAAACATGAAATTAAACACTTAAAAAATCTATAATATATCTAGAATTGAAGAAAAAACAAAAAATTGTAAAGTGAAATAGTAATTTTCAAGCCTTTTATGCAATTTCAGAACGATCCATTACTACAGACACCTGAAGCTCGCTCAAAAGCAGACAAGATTCACAAATGCCAAGTTGCCTCCCTGTCTCGCCCCATTTAATGCACATGATTGAGTCGGGTAAAAGAGAAGAGCCGTGCAAGACTACTGCCCTGACCATCCTTGCTACTCCTCCCAGCAGACAGTCAGATCGGACCAAAGTACGCATTCATCTTACACGTGGACACCTAAATCACTTTAAATGTGTAATAAAGTTCTCAAATACAACCCTTTGGAAAAACGACTCTATTCTGAAACACATTGTAAATCTAACATTCTTTTAGATAAAACAATAAAGATTTTATATACTGACTAAAAAAATAACCTTATGAAAATGGATTTCCTTTTTACAAACAGATACAGTATTTTGAAACATTTAGATTTAATTGAATATTTACTTATAATTTGAGGTACATTGGGTTTTAATTAAAATTTAAGATACCGTATATTCCAAAATTTAACCATTAAAAATAGGGTTCGTCTTATACTATTATTATAAAAATCACACTTTTATCAGTAATTCCTAATAGCAAGCATAGGCCTACAACCAATTCCCCAAAAAGAGGCATTAGGCCTACTCCTACTATAAAAATATGATTGCCTTATACACCTATAGAATGAAGTAAGTCAACGTCACTATAGTCAATTTCTTTTAATGAGGCACATTTGCAGAGACTCGAAGCGGTGCCCTTTAAGCTTGGAAAAGTTTCCTGATCGCTGATCTTGTCCAACCAATCAGCGGTCAGGAAACTTTTCCGAGCTAAAAGGGGACCGCTGCGAGTCGGTGCAAATCTGCCTCGCTAAAAAAATTGACTATAGATATTACAAGCTTATGACTCGTTATGCTTTAATCATCAGCTCGCAATAGCTTACTATAAGACCCTCAGCTTATGATTCATTACTACACTATTTCTTACTATAATTTGCTATAATTTACTATTTTCAGTATATAAGTCCATAATATACAACCATTAGCTTTTAATTATTTATAATACTAACCTTATTCTATAAATTCCTACTTTAATATCCTCAACTCATAATCCCTTACGATACTATCTTGAGCCTAATTCCTTTCGTAAGCTATTTTTAGCCTATAATCAAAGGAGATAATTCTATATCACGTGTTTAGTGAAGGTCCTGCGTAACTTATAACTACAAGTTACGATGAAAATAGTTATGATAAAGCTATTTTTAGTAATTGGTATAATTTATTTTGTGGCTATATAACAAGTAACGATCAAAATAGTTATTATCAAGCCTTTCTTAGTAACTGAAATAATTAATAATATATAACTATTCAAGTAACGATCAAAATAGGTATGGTAACGTTATTTTTAGTAAATGAAATAAATTGATATTTTTTGGATATATAACTACAAGTAACGATTGAAATTATGATCAAGCCAATTTTAGTAATTGAAATAATTTGATATTTTCTGGATATATGATAAGTAACGTTCGAAATAGTTATGATCAAACCATTTTTAGTAACTTAAATAATCTAATATTTTCATGAAATGTAACTATACAAGTAACGATCAAAATAGTTATGAACGTTATTTTCAGTAATTGAAATAATTTGATATTTTATGGATATATAATTACAAGTAACGGTCAAAATAGTTATTATAAAGCTATTTTCAATAAATGAAAGGATTTGATATTTTATGGATATATAACTACAAGTAATGATCAAAACACTTTTATAAAGTTATTTTCAGTAATTGAAATAATCTGATATTTTCTGGATGTATAATAAGTAACGCTCAAAACAGTTATGATCAAACCATTTTTAGTAATTGAAATAATTTAATATTTTCTGGATATATAACAAGTAACGATCAAAATAGTTATATTCAAGCCATTTTAGTAATTGAAATAATTTTATATTTTCTGGATATATAAAAAGTAACGACCAAAATAATTATGATCAAACCATTTTTAGTAATTGAAATAATGTGATATTTTCTGGATATATAATAAGTAACGATCAAAATATTTATGATCAAACTAATTTTAGTAATTGAAATAATTTGTTTTTTTGGATTTATAATTACAAGTAACGATCAAAATAATTTTATAAAGTTATTTTCAGTAATTGAAATAATCTATTTTCTGGATATATAACAAGTAACGATCAAAATAGTTATATTCAAGCCATTTTGGTAATTGAAATAATTTTATATTGCCTGGATATATAAAAAGTAACGATCAAAATAATTATGATCAAACCGTTTTTAGTAATTGAAATAATGTGATATTTTCTGGATATATAATAAGTAACGATCAAAATATTTATGATCAAACATTTTAGTAATTGAAATAATGTGATATTTTCTGGATTATAAACAAGTAACGATCAAAATATTTTATAAAGCCATTTTAGTAATTGAAATAATCTATTTTCTGGATATATAAAAAGTAACGATCAAAATAATTATGATCAAACCGTTTTTAGTAATTGAAATAATGTGATATTTTCTGGATATATAATAAGTAACACTCAAAATAGTTATGATCAAACCATTTTTAGTAATTGAAATAATTTAATATTTTCTGGATTCTTATCCTGAACGGACACATGAGACACACAGACGTAGATCATGTTCGTGGACCAAGTTAATTTCTACTGAAAATCGGCACAAGATGAATAGTTATTGCATAGATATAATTCTAATAGCAGATATAATTTCAGTATTGTGTGAACACGGACGTCTTGAGCTTATAATTATCTTTCAATGTAAGGCAGTTAAATGAATTACCAACGAAGGTAAATATATCCATAAATGATTAAATACTTAATTATCTTTAATTCTCGACAGTTCACCAATATTTAGTAATGATGAATTCAATACTCGCTTTAATTAAAAAAAAAACCTTTTGTAATAGAGAAACACAGGACCAGCATCTAAACCTTCTATAAAAGTTAATTTTTGTTAGAAAAAAAATTATATCAATAAAGAGCAAATCTCTATTATTTTATCATTTCGTTCTTGGTGACTTTAGAGGATTTAAATTCTCTCCAAAGACAATTCAGCAAATAACAGAATTAATCCATGAAAACTCTAAAATCGAGAGAAGAGTTGCCTCTCTTAAGAATTTCTTAAATACATTCATATGAAAATCTAAACCATATAGGACTATGCTACATATGCTTATACTTAAGCAATAAATAAGTTTATTATTTTCTTCAATATTTTTTAAGATTCTGTATACTCAACTTCCTGAAACTAACTTTACTCTATTTTTTTTTTAAGTAAAGTGAATTTGAATCTTGCTAATGGGCTGACTGACTGACTGTTGTACTTCCTAAATAGGTAGAGGAAATTAATCTACTTGTCACATAGTTAAATAAATTTTCTTCAGAAGCTACAATGTAAAAGCCTTCCTAATTCTACAGTAAAACCTGCAATACTAATTTGTACCCATCAACATAAAAAAAAGCTGCAACTAACATCTATTCAGTTAGAGTTCTTTAAAGAAAATACCGACAGACAAACCTACTTCCCTTAACCTTCTTGGGACACAATCTGTTAAAAGGAACTAAGAAAAATAACGACCTAATTTCTCCTGATAAATCTCACACGAGTCACTCAATACGAGCACAACACACTCTTATTCCTTGCAGTGGAATTCATTACACTTTCTTAGTACGAAGTTCCAACATTCAATCCTTACAAATTCTCATCACAATTGCAGCAGATCAAAACATACCGGGTTTTAATCCTTTTGCTTTACTGATGTACAAGAAATAGCCATCTTAGTGAATAAAAGTGGCTTGAAAAACTATGGAAGTCGTGAATAACAAGAAATAATAAAAAAAAAAAAAAAAACATTAATTGACAGGGAAACCTGCGATTCGTGATTAAAAGAGAAATCAGATCGGATTTATGAATATATCCCAGCGTTGGGGTCTATGAGGCCATTCATTATTTAAGTGCAACACTGGAGAAAACGGGTATACTATGAGGTGAAAGTTGTAAGAGCTTCGATGGGAAGAGGGAAGAATAAAAGCAAGAAAGGAGGAGATAAACTTGAAGGAACACTGCAAAAACCCTCTAGCATGCCTACAGAGAAACGCATGACGTGTACTGACGGCACTACCACCCATCAGATTATTGAGAGAGAGAGAGAGAGAGAGAGAGAGAGAGAGAGAGAGAGAGAGAGAGAGAGAGAGAGAGGATGATGTGTGAGTTAAAGTATCTCACTGCAATGATAAAGAAAAATTACACTAAGGTATCTTAGTTACTCGAATATCCAATTGGCCATAGTTTATATCCTAATATATAGTGTTTTTATAGTTCCATCAATAACTTTTAATGTACTCTTGCGATTATCCATCTACTACTCAAAACTACTAAACAAAACTACTAAACCATTAATATTCGACTGCAATATTTTAAGTTGTACTTTCTTCCAATTTGACAACTTATAAATTTTCACAAACTTATCCGTTAAGTATTTCCATCATTGTTAATAAAATATTCATTACAAATATTGAGTAAGGTTTGTTTTTACTTAGATAATTATCAAATTCTGGAATGTGAAGGTAATTTACTCATCACAGTTATTCTCAAAGGGCAAGTAAGTTTCAAATGCGATAAATAAATTTTTCACGATAACAGTTATCTGATGAATTAAAAGAAAAACTGGTCGAAAGGCCGGACAATTTAACAAACGAATGAAAACTAAAATGGCTAAGCACAAAATGTTAGGTATGAATTTACTCCCGAATCAGTGTATGCTGTAATAAACTTATATTTTAGATACAGTAAAGAAATTTAACCATATTAAATAGTTCATGGATAAAAAAAAAAAAGAGTAAAAGGGATTATGAATTATATATATACATCGCATTAACGAGCTTTTGAATCCGACGTTCCTGTTATCGTGAACTTTGCAGGTGTAAAAAACCTGATGCATCTCTTATAATGTTATTAATTTTCCTTAAGGAAGGGTTTAAATACAGGAATGATTTTGTACATCAGTATTGCACTATTAAACAAAAATCAATGTATCTTTATAACACGCGTTATGAGGATATGTAAACAAAGCAATTTTATGGAAATTGAACTTTCATACTTTGATCAATGTAAGGAAATGAAAATAAATATCTGCCCCACTTAAAATACAGAACCCTGAGGAGGTTCTTTGCCAACGATTTCTGAACCTATTTTTCATACCAATTAAATTTTCCCATTATTCAAACACACAACCACATCCATACACACACCTGAACAGCTATTAAGTCAACGACACGATATTCAAGAACTTATTACACAATTTCTTTTAAAATGATTCTAGTGTGGTTTATCCCTTCTTTATGTCATGGGCACAAACGACACGAGACAAGAAACAAAATGGAATTTATGAACCGATCTGTGCACCTTTTCAGAGAGCCCAGGTATCTCGCCATAATAGAAAGCTATGAAATGCAAGGCTTCAAAATGACCGTCTTACTAAATTCCTTGAAATACTTACGTTAGGTACATTCAAAATTAATATTCAACATTTTAATTATACTTGAACTGGAAGTTTTTATGAAAAATTTGGAATAAGTTACCACTGATTACACATTAACTCCAAAAGGAACATAAACATGTCTGGAGAACATTGGATTACAATCATCTTACATTAGATACTTTCCACTACTTACATTACACAATTCATAGCAAATTTGAAGTTTTTGTCATTGATACAAGTGCATACAATTTTGCTAGAAATAAAAATGATAGAATCAAAACCTGTACATTTGGCATTACAACCTCCTACAACGAAAGCTTCTTAAACAATATGTAATACTTGATTTAAATAAGATTATTTATACTAGATTCCAAAATTGTATAAAAAATTACAAACTTGAATAATTTGAGGCTTTTGAGCAAGTTAATAATGGAACAACATGGCAATTATTTTTCATGACTTTAGCTGTCAGGAAAAAAAAACCTGCTCTGACAAGACAGCTGGATAAATAAGCAGACTGAAATCCAACATGTTTACCATGACAGGCTATCGGCCTTTGACACAATATATTCAAGTAAACACATTGAAGCACAGCTCTCAAAACACCAGTAATAGAATGAACAAGCTCTGTACATGAGGAATAAAATAACAGTTAAATGAACAAGTGGTTACTCTAGTTAAGATCAGGATCTATCTCATGAACCTTTTAGCCCATTTTATGGTGAGGAATAAATTGGCAAAAGCTGATGCTTACAGAGGAGGGGGGCAGAGGAGACTCATCAGCCATATGAGGCCAGAGTTATATTTTTAAACATTTCCAAATTGGGATAAGGAAGGATCAAGGATGGGGAGTGGGAGATCTGCAATTGGAGGGGAGCATCAGGGTTAGTTGAAAGAGAACTTCTGTAGAATTTAACCTTATTGGAAAATGTGTCCAAAATCTCTTAATTACCTCCAACAATTAGCCTGTTATTCTTCAAGGTATGTTCATGTAGCTCGAGAGAGAGAGAGAGAGAGAGAGAGAGAGAGAGAGAGAGAGAGAGAGAAAATTGACTAGATAACTGAAAGTACCTGAAAGTAATGGGGCTTCCCTAGAATAGAGTAGTCATTAAAATACATGTAGTTTTGTCCCCAATCGGTTTTTAGACTTAATCAAAAGTCCCCATTTATCTACACAAACCAATTCTTCTTGCTCCCTTTACATAACAAAAGACACTTTACACTTAGGTTTTATTGTGCTAGTAATTATTTTCATCTAACTGTACAATTCACTACATAAGTTTTTTAGCGATCACCGGTTTGCTAAAGTCACCTAACATCTCCAGCTAACGAAAGATCTAATATCAGGCAATGGTCACACAATTTAGATTCTTGTATTTAATACGATGGGTATTTTGTTCGCGATTTAAAAATGAAAACTTAAAGTTTTATTGATAAAATACAAAGAAAAGCACGCACCGTGTAAAATTAAAAGTAGTGAAGCACTAGGTCCATCAGTGATTCAAACTGAAATGGTCATGATACTAGCTGCAGAAGGGGAAGAATGTATGCTAGATTTATTAGGAGCAATATAGAAAGAGGAAATAATGCCTAAAGACCGGGAGTAGAGTCTAATGGTATTTATATTTAAGCAGAAAGGTTACATCATGGATTGTGGTAACTAGAGGTGAATCAAACTAACATAGCCTGGGTTGAAAGTTTTTGAGAGAGTACTAGATGAGAGATTGAGAGAGATTGTAAAGATTAGGAAAGACCAGTATGGATTCATAAGGGGAGAGGAACTGTGGATACCATCTTTATAGTAAGGCTGCTACAGAATAAGAGGCTAGAGGGAAACCAGAAGCTCCTCTGTATTTTAATAGATTTAGAGAAGGTTTATGATAGAGTATCAAGAGAAGTGATGTTTTGGTGCTCGAAGAAGAGGAAAGTCCCGGGAAAGTTGGTTAGAAGGGTAGAGATGATGCACAAAATAACGAGGACAAAAGTAATAACAGCAGTTGGGAAAACAGAAAACTTTGAAGCTAGTGTTGTATTACACCAGGGGTCAGCATTAAACCCATTTTTATTTGTGGTGGTTCTGGTTATGTTAAGTGAAGAGATCAGAAGAGTTGTGGGAGTTGCTATATACAGAAGATTTGGTGATTACTACTGAAAATGAGGAAGACTTACATAAAAGGGTTGTAGAGTGGCAAAGACTCCGGAGAGGGGTGGCTTGAGAGCAAATGGTGATAAAACTGAAGCTACTGTGAGCAGTAAGGAAGGTAGGAACAGGATAGCTGTACATGTAAGTAGAGGCAAAGCAATAAAGCAAGTGGAACAATTCAGATAGGAGTACTTGGGATCTACTAAAGTCAGGAGGGTGGATATGAGGCTGATGTTGAGAACCAGTTCATAAAGGCAGCTTGGGGGAAGTGGAGGGGGGAAGTGGAGGGAGGTAGCAGGAGTGGTATGTGATAGTAAAATACCAACCTAGTTAAAAGTAAAGATCTATAATACAGTAATAAGACCAATGTTAATGTATGGATCGGAAACGTGAGGTCTAAACCAACAAAGCTTGAGAGACTAGAGATGAGAATGCTGAAGTGGATAATAGGAATATCACTGCTTGAAAGATTGGAAAATCATGAGATAAAAAGAATGTCAGGTGTAGTGAAGGTTACACAGGTGATAAGTGTCACGACTGAGATAGTTTGGGCACGAGTTGAGGATGAATGGGGAGGGGGAGGGAGTGAGGATCCTGTTAGATGGAGAAGAACGAGAGGGAGGCAGAGAATTAGATGGCGATACAAGTTGGAAGATGATATGGAGAGAAGGGGTTTGGTTGAAGAGGATATCTTTCATAGAAGGTGTTGGAGAGGCCGCATCAGGCAATCGACCCTTTAATGTAGGGATAACGGTGGGGAAGATGACTCAAACGTTTTATTGATCTGGACTCTACTTCAATTGAACAATGATTCATTACAGGTTCTTTATTGATTGGACAGAAAACTGGAACAAAGGAAGTGGCAAGGGAGTTATAGTAGAAGGATATAAAGTAAGTGCAGCTAGGGTCAGAAGAAACGATGCAAAGATCATTAAGCAATGCCTACAATACACCGCAGGAGGTACACATTGATAGCACTAAACCACCACGGTTATGTTTTATTTTATTTCATATCTATCCTTTTAATAACTTCAACTCTAAGGATCTTTAGTCTCCCTAAAATATGTTTCATAATCTTTATCAATGGACGTTCATTGACCTACATTTGACTACTTTTATTTTACCTTTAATCTACCAAGTTTCATTAGTTAGCCTTCCATTACTTCTCACTCACTTTAAGTTCTTCAATTTCTCTCAAAAGGAACATAGATGACGAAAGAGAGAGAGAGAGAGAGAGAGAGAGAGAGAGAGAGAGAGAGAGAGAGAGAGAGAGAGAGAGAGAGAGCGCAGTCGTAAAACAATACTAAATGTCAAAAGGAGGATGAGTATTGGGACAAGATTTGACTTATAAAGAATTATTCAAAAATAAAAAATAAAAATCCGAAATACCGCTCTATTAATTATCCATATGAATCAAAAGAAGGATTATACTGTAGATTGTTTTCATCCTTAGAAAATTTTGAATTGTAAAAGGGGAACACACTACTTTGAATAAAAGTAAAACAAATTAGTTATTGTATGCAGCTATATCTCAGCAATATACCATAAATTTACGGAATTTCATGCTATTATTTTATCTTAACGAAGCAAATGTCAATGCAACAAATTGTTCGTCAGTTCTAAAATCGTTTACGAAAGAGGAAAAAAAAACTCAAGACACTACATGTGAGCAACAAACCTTGAATTTCATTGATAGAGAAGTTTTCCTTTGAATATCCCGAAAAAAAATTGAAAGTAAAATTATTAAAAATATGTATAAATCTTAAATCTACCAATCAAAGAACAATGCAAGAAAAGCCTTGAACATACAAATTAACAAGAAAACGTTGGAAACTAAACCTTGAAGAGATTACTCGAGAACTTAAAAGACTGATAAAAAAAATTCTAGACCCTAAAGACAAGAAAACACGGTCACCTAGATTTGACAAGGTAGCTGTAAAAAACTAACTTAGAAATACTCTTGAAAATAAGGAGTAATTAAGATAAAACAAGCATTACTTGAATTAAAACAATAAAACCAAGCATTACTTGAATTAAAACAATAAAACTAGTAATTACTTGAATAGAAATATATATCAAAGATTGATCTTAAAGAATCGATCAAAGGAGTGCACAAAACAGCTCCGCAAACCAGGGGGTGTTGTAAATAACTAGATATAAAAAGGATTGCTTCAAATAATTCCATAGGTTCTGTAGTGCTCCAAATAACTTAAAGATCAATGAATGTCCCAGATAACTTCATTAACCAATGAGTGTTCAAGAAAACGCCACAGAAGAAAGTGTTCTAAATAACACTAAAGATGGAAGCCTCTTGAAAAACTCCCAGGACTGGGAAGGATCATAAATAATTGAATGAACCAAGGAACAGCCTCTTAATAACTCCATAGACTAAGGTTGTGTCCTAAATCAACAAAACTGTAGGATTTCTGTTAATGGGGAAATGCTAAAAGCTGATGGAAAGGTGAATCAATAAGTTGCCCACAAGGCTTATTGAATCAAGGAAAGCCTAGAATAAGTCTATATTTTGAGGAGCATTCAAGATTATTATATAGTCTAATAAGTATCCTTTATAACCTAACAGCTGCCATGGAGAGCTTGAATATCTCCATATTCCAATGACTGATAAGAATAACTAAATTACATAGACTAAGAAGTTCCTCAAATAACAGCATCCCCTAAGGAGTACCAAGAATATCTCAATAAATTAGGTGTTTAAGCAAATTGGAACTAAGTAGTATAATAAAAAAACAAACAAGACAAATTCCAATTATCAATCTTTTAACAGAGAAACTCCATAAAACTAGGAATACACTACAGAAATTGTGCGCAAAAGCAAAATACTAAAAAGAGCCTTTATACCTAAAGGTATAAAACTTTGAATAAGGATTGCTCAAAAACAACTAATTAGTGAAGGGAATGACCAAAGTAACTCGACAGATCTAAGAAGAAACATACAGGATGTGCAAATCTAATCCAGTTGATACTTTAAACCAGAAGGTATCAACAAGCAATCCATCAATAACCAAGTCAATAAAAAGTTTAAAACCTCTTAAAACCAATATGGCTCTTTCAGAACTGCCAGAGAGAACTTAAGATTTCCTTTCTAGTCAGGCATAATTTTGAAAACCAAGAAAAGGCATATAAAACTCTATAAACCTAAGTATGAAGGAATATATATGGAAAGATCTTAACCGCTTACATTCATTGTCCTTGTGGATTAGGAACTAGTTATGAGTAATATTGATTTTATCGAACCACTAAATTCTCCACATATATAGAACTACTCTATATTCAAACTCAATTTCCTCCAGTAATCATTGAAATAAATGATTTTACTATTCTTTAAAGGAGGAAACAGCCAGGAAGACTTGAGAAAAACTGATATCAAATAGGAAGCTATAGTGAGATCCATATTTTCCATAAAAAATTAAATCCATCCCAAGTCTAAAATATGTTAAAGAACTTGATTAGGAATTAGTTATAAAGCTGTATTTCCTTTAAATGTTATAGAAAGCCTTATTTCCTAAACGCTAGCATTTTCAATTCATCAAACAATCAACAACCAACCAATGGTGAAATAACAGCCTTCATGAAAAACAAAGCGGAAAACACTTTCAAAAGTATTCCAATATAAATTCTCTGAGAGAACAACTTTCTGGACAGAACCGTCGTAAATAATAAGTTATTAACAATATAATCTTATGTTTAAACTAGTTGATTAAGGTAAGGTAATAATTATGATCCAACCAAAATAATATATACCATATGTAATCCTCCAGGTTACTTGATATCACAAGTAGACTTCACTTTAAACCACAGAACAGAAAAAAAGTGAAATAAAATAGCCTGAAATTACATATAAAAATCAAGCAATATATCAGTTTAGTGAGATCGGTGTTACTGTATGGACATGAATCATGGTGTGACAATGAAACAATATCCTACAGATTTTGTAGATTTGAGAACAAAGCCCTCAAATGAATATTGGGAGTTAAATGTCAGGACAAGATTAGAAATGAAACTATAAGAGATTACCCAAGTGCCTTAGGGGGATGATATCATGATGAGGGGTAAATGGAGATGGTTTGGGGATGCTCTTTGCACTTCCCAAGAGAGATTAGTTCACCAAACTTTCAACTGGGCTCTACAGGGAACTAGAAGTGTTGGAAGACCCAGGCCTACATGGCTGAGGACTATGAAACCTGAAGTAGGAAATGATGAATGAAGTAGTATTGATTTAAAAGCTTGCAATAGAGATGACTGGCGAGGTCTAACCAAGCCCCTTTGCGTCAGTAGGCATAGGAAGAGATGACGATGATGAAATCACTGACACCGAAACTTGGCTATTCACAAAAATGTTGCTACAAAGAAGTGATCTCCATAAAAAGCATATCAATGGTCATAGGCTTTATGTTATTAATTGCATATCATTATTATTACTAGCCAAGCTACAACCCTATTTGGAAAAGCAAGATACTATAAGCCCAAGGGCTCCAATAGGGAAAAATAGCCCAGTGAGGAAAGGAAATAAGGAAATAAATAAGTGAGGAGAACAAACCAACAATAAATCATTCTAAAAACAGTAACAACGTCAAAGCAGATATGTCATATATAAACTATGAATAGACTCATGTCAGCCTGGTCAACATAAAAACATTTGCTCCAACTTTGAACTTTTGAAGTTCTACAGATTCAACTACCCAATTAGGAAGATCATTTCACAACTTGGTCACAGGTGGACTAAAACTTCTAGAATATGACAAATTCGTAGATAATTTGTACTTTTCCTAACTATACAAACCTAAGCTATTTACATGGGGTAATTACTTCGGCGTAGCTGAAATGACGAGCCATAAGAATTTTAACGAGGGTTTACTACCCCTCCGCTAGTTAGGGGGGGGGTAGGGAGGGGTAGCTTGCTACCCCTCCCCCTCTCACACACACAGTGAGTGCTTCACTTTACTTAGAGGTAGGACTTATCCCGGGGGACAGGGCTGGCGGGCAAATATGTGTAAATAGCTAAGGTTTGTATAGTTAGGAAAAATACAAATTATCTACGAATTTGTCATTTGTTCCGTAACTGAAATACAAACCACGCTATTTACATGGGGTGACTTAACCCTTAGGAAGGGTGGTAAGTCCCTGCCATACTGGCTTTGGCTTGCCCGGGGATTCCATATTAGAGTGTTTACGTACTCAGACAATAAGGAATCCCTGCTCCTCGCTAGCGGCTCTGAAATTGCTGCGGCCTACGTAAGGTGTGTGCGAAGGTGAAAAGTGACTCGTCCTAGGAAGTTGACCTGGAGTTCCTCAGATGGAAATCTAGGCTAGGACTCTCCCAATACCACCTCGTCAGGGTATGGGGACATGACAGTATCAGACTTAATACTAGGAACACAAGGAAGCATGGTTTACCTGCAGTGGTTTGAGGTCAGCTGTGCAGAGAACCCAGGATGCTGCTTTCTCCAAGGGAGGAGAGGATGAAGAAAAGAATAAGGGCCAGACATACCTTTTTATTCATGCAAACTAAAACCGGGTAACAATGCCCTCAACCTTCTGCTACTTGTCCATTAAGGAGCCTGAGGTTTAGACCAGCTGTTGTGCAGCCACCACAGGGCCGATAGAAAACGTATCGAGCCTCCTGTGGGTCACGTCTTGCAGGTAGTGGGCTGTGAAGGTGGTCTGACGCTTCCACACCCCAGCTTACAGGACCTGCGTCACTGAATAATTCTTCTTGAAGGCCAGGGACGTAGCTATGCCCCTGACATCATGCGCTCTAGGGCGACGTGACGGAGAAGGGTCAGGATTCAAGGCCAGGTGTATTACCTTGCGAATCCAGGCTGAAATGGTATTCCTGGTGACCCTTCTCTTCGTTTTCCCAGTGCTCACGAACAAGGCTTGAACCTGGGGACGAACTGCAGCTGTTCTCTTAAGATACAACCTCAGACTCCTTACTGGGCAAAGTAGGAGATGGTCTGGGTCATCTGTTACAGAACGGAGACTCGAAATCTGGAGAGAGTTGAACCGAGGGTCCAGCACTCCCGGGTTCTGAGTCTTGGCAACAAACTCAGGGACAAACCTGAACGTTACCTCCCCCCATCCCCTTGAATGGGCGATGTCGTATGAGAGACCATGTAGTTCGCTGACTCGCTTGGCAGAGGCCAAAGCTAGCAGGAACACCGTCTTCCAAGTAAGGTGGCGATCTGAAGCCTGGCGTAGTGGTTCGTAGGGAGGTCTCTTTAGAAACCTGAGGACTCGAACCACGTTCCAAAGAGGGGGTCTCACTTCCGACTGAGGGCAGGTAAGTTCACAGCTTCGTATGAGAAGAGAAAGTTCCAGCAAGGAAGAAATGTCCATTCCTTTGAGCCTGAAGGCAAGACTTAAGGCTGAGCAATAGCCTTTCACTACCGAGACTGAAAGGCGCATTTCCTCCCGCAAATACACGAGGAACTCCGCTATTGATGGAATAGTGGCATCAAGTGGAGAGATACCCCTTCCACGACACCAACCACAGAAAACTCGCCACTTCGCCTGGTAGACCCCTGCGGATGACTTGCGCAGGTGTCCAGACATCCTGTTCGCAACTTGTTGCCTAAATCCTCTCTCTTTGAGGAGATGCTGGATAGTCTCCAGGCGTGAAGTCGAAGCGAAGCTACGGCTTTGTGGAAGATGTTGGCATGTGGTTGTTTGAGTAGCTCGTGACGTAGAGGGAGTTCCCTTGGAGGCTCCGTAAGGAGTTGCAGAAGGTCCGGGAACCATTCTGCATGATGCCATAGCGGAGCTATGAGGGTCATTGAAAGGTTGACCGATATTCTGGTCTTATTGAGTACTCTCCTCATCAGACAGAACGGGGGAAAGGCGTACACATCGATGTTGTCCCACCGTTGTTGGAAGGCATCTTGCCAGAGCGCCTTGGGATCCGGGACTGGGGAGCAGTACAGCGGGAGCTTGTGGTTCAGCGCTGTAGCGAACAGGTCCACAGTCGGGGAACCCCACAAAGTCAGGACTTTGTTGGCTACTTGAGGATCCAAAGACCACTCGGTACTCACTATCTGTGTTGCTTTGCTCAGACTGTCGGCGAGCACATTCCTTTTGCCAAGAATGAAGCGAGTTGCTAGTGTGATCGAGTGGACTTCGGACCATCTCAGTATCTCTACTGCAAGATGGGATAGCTGTTCTGAAAAGGTACCTCCCTGGTTGTTGATTTAAGCCACTACTGTGGTGTTGTCGCTCATCACTACCACAGTGGCCCGCCAGGACTTGGTGGAACTTCTGAAGTGCCAGGAACACGGCCTTCATTTCTAGCAGGTTTATGTGAAGGTACTTTTCTGATTCTGACCACAGGACTGAGGTCCTGTGATTCAGAACGTGGGCCCCCCACCTTTTCTTTGATGCGTCCAAAAACAACATCTAATCCGGGGGAGGACGAGAAGATCCACTCCCTTTCGTAGGTTCTCGTCTGCCACCCACCACTGGAGATCCGTCTGTTCCGGTTGTCCCATAGGGATCAGGGTGTCCGGGGAATCGTGTCCTTGATTCCACCGGAACTTGAGTCGCCACTGGAGAGATCTCATTCTGAGGCGACTGTTGGGAACCAGACAGGCCAGGGAGGAGAGATGGCCGAGGAGACGTAACCACGTTTGGGCTAGAAGTTCTTCTCGTGTGAGGAAAGGTCTCGCGACGTTCCTCAGCCTTGTTATCCTGTCGTCTGATGGGAAGACTTTGTGGAGATTGGTGTCTATGACCATGCCCAGGTATACCAGTCTCTGAGAGGGCTGCAGAGAGGACTTCTCGAGGTTTACCATGATCCCTAGATCTAGGCAAAGTTTGAGAAGCTTGTCTCGGTGGCGAAGAAGGGTTGCCTTCGAGTCTGCTAGGATCAGCCAGTTGTCCAGATAACGGAGGAGACGGATGCCGATCCTGTTAGCCCATGATGAAATCAGGGTGAACACCTTAGTGAACACTTGGGGTGCTGTGGAGAGACCGAAGCACAGCACCTTGAACTGGTAGATCTTGTCGTCTAGGCAAAATCTTAAGTACTTCCTTGAAGACGGGTGGACTGGGATCTGGAAGTACTCGTCCTTCAGGTCCAGTGTGCACATGAAGTCTCGTGGTCTCACTGCAAGCCTGACCGTGTCTGCCGTCTCCATACTGAACGGAGTCTGTTTGACAAGAGAGGTTGATGACTGGTCTCCAGCCTCCAGACGTCTTTCTCACAAGAAAGAGTCGATTGTAGAAGACTGGGGACCTGTCCACAACCTCTTGGAGAGCGTCCTTCTTCAACATGGTCTGGACCTCTGCCCGGAGGGCCTGTCCCTTTACCGATCCCATGGTAAGGGAGCTCAATGACACTGGATTTGCTGTCAAGGGAGGTAGACATGAGATGAACGGGACGCGATAACCCTGACTGATTACGGAAATCGTCCAGGTATCTGACCCGAGTTGCTGCCACCTTCTCGCGCAACTTTGTAGGCATCCCCTCACTGGTGGATATGCAGGGGGGCTGCCAATCCTAGCGTTTACGGCCTCGGCCGTTCCCTCTAGGATTCTTGCCTCCTCCCCTGGAGGACTTCTTGCCCCTTCTGCTCTTGGCAGGAAAGGGCTTAGACACCTTCTGCTTCGCTGCCGTTGTCATTGTCTTCCTAGTGTCCTTAGATGGACGGGGTTGCTGAGCTGCTGGAGGTTTGTAAGGCCTCGATGTCAGGGCCTTGTGGATGAGGGAGTCCTGATTGGACTTCCTCCACCACTCAAGAGGCTAGCTCCATGTCTTTTGGCTCAAACAAGCTCTTACCGAGAACGGAAGAGTGTCTGAGCCTGCTAACATCAGAACTGGGGACCTTCTGGTGGAACCTCTCAGCCACTGCGTCCCGACGCTTGAGAGTCATGTTGGCCCACAAACTCGAGACTTGATGTTCCAGAAACTCGATGGTTCGCGTGCCTGAGAGTAAGAATGTCTCCAGTGCCTTACTGGTACTTTCTTTGGACAGGTCCTCCGAACGTACCAGGATGCCCAGAGATCCCAGCCAGATGTCCAGCCACGAAGTTGCCTGCATGGCACACTTCGCAACTTTCTCCTGGCTTAGGACCTCAGTTGCGGAATAGGACACTTGCCGGTTGGAGTGTCTCTCAAGAGGGACTCCCCCAGTGAGTTCTTCCACTGAATGGTGTACTGGAAGACTCAAACAAGTCTCCTCTAGGATTTCAAAGTACCTCCTCTGATGTACTCGAGGAGGAGGGAGGAGCTTGTTACCGGCACTGGATCTACTGGAGGAGGCAAGCTCAGAGAGCTGGCCCTCGACCTTGTCTCTGTCACTCTTCATCCCCTGAGACCAGGGCAAAGCTGCACTGGCCCTAGAGGGTTTCTGGGTGCCGTAGATTCGGTCCAAGACCGTATCCTTCCCTTCACGAGGAGGAACCTCTGGGTCTGGGATCCCATTGAGGTTCCTCATGAGGGTCAGGACTTGCCAGAACGCGTGTTCTGACTCCTGGTGCTCTCCTCCTGACGGACTGGCAGCGAAGTCTCCCGTCCCCAGAGGCTCTTCCTGGGGAGACTCGCGGACGTTCTCCAAAGGTCTATCTGGTTCCTGTCGGGTCCTTGCGGAAGACTTGGGAACAGTCCTCGAGTCCTTCGGCTCCCTCCTAGGAGGGATGCAGGACTCCAGCAATGAAGGATGTAAGGCCTTCACCACCTCTACACGAGGAGACTTCTCAGGAAGCGGCGGAGTTTCCCCCATTGGTGCGATGGGGGAACGGACCGGATCTTCCGGATCTCCTGAGGATGGGTAATACTCATCCGCAGAGGAGGGAGAGAAAGTCTGAGGTGGGGTAGGAGCCTTACGTAAGGACTTGCGAGGGGACAGGATAGTCCTTGGAGAAGTTACCACGTCTGGGACTCCTCTCTTCCTCTTCAGGGGGGAGGAAGTTGCCACTGATTTGTGACCCAAGTCAGAAAGCACAGGCTTCATTGCCTGCATAAGCGCTCTGACAATGGTACCGAACCAGGGCTGCTGGCTGACAGTCGCGCTGTCAGATACTCCCTCTGGAGGGAAGGGGATCGTTCGATCACTTGGAGGAGTCGACACATGAGGGTTCGCCTGTTGAAAATCTGCAATGAAGGAAGAAGAAAGATCCATCGACCTGTCCGGAAACCTCCCCTCCTTCGGCGAGCGCGCAGTTCTGCGCTTGCGGGGAGGAGAGCGCGATGTTGACCTGTCCGCCTGTACCCCAGATGTAACTCGGGCGTGATCGCGTTGGCGATCGTTGCGTCGATCACGCTGGTGATCGCGTGAAAAGCGCTGATCTGGATCCCGCGTAAATGAATCATGCGTAGCAGGATATTCGCGCTCGCGCGCACGCGCGTGAGTGTGGGCGTGGGCGTGCGAGGTTGAGGGCGCGAGCGCGAGGTTGAGGGCGCGAGCGCGTGGTTGCGCGGGAGCGCAGGAGGGGGCGCGGGCGCGCTGGCGCGGGCGAGCGTAGGAGATGGCGAGGGCGTTTGGCGCACAGGAGCTATCTTATGAGGAGGGGTAGAAGGCTGGATGCGAGGGCGCGCAGTGGGCTGATGGGCTACTGATGAGCGCAAGTGCACGGTAGCATGCTGGCGAGTGTCTGTAACGACCGGGCGTTGGCGCAATTGCGCCGCTTGGCGATAGCGTGAGGGCGATTTCGCGCGTTGGCACGCAGGCGATAGGTGTGCAGGTTGTGCACCGGCCTTAGGCGATCGTGAGATAGCCGGGCGCGCAGGGGATCGTGGGCGCGCATGGCGCGCATCAGGATGTGGGCGCACAGGTGTGCGTTGTTGCGATGGGCGCACAGGTGTGCGTTGTTGCGATGGGCGCGCAGCAGGAACTGGCCGTGTAGGTGTGCGCTGTTGGGATGGGCGCGTCGCGCGTGACTGGAACTGGGCACGCAGCTGGAACCTCGCGTGCTACTGGAACATTGTGCGCAGTTTTTATATTACGCGCCATCAGCAGAGAGTCCAGGGGAACCCATGAGCGCCCGTGCGCTATCTTGGGAACCTCCTGGACTGCGCGCTGTGATGTAAAAGCGCGCTGGAGCGTTGGCGAGCGCGTTTGCGCTATAATAGGAACAGGGGGAGGTTGGCGCGCATCACTCTTAGTAGTATAAGAGTGTTGGGGTCTAGAGACACCTGTGAGTGCCTGTGCGCTAACTTAGGTGCCTCTTGGACCGCGCGTTTGTCAGGAACTGCCGGGCGCGTGTACGCAGGCAAGCGCGTGTGCGCAGGTGGGCGCGGGAGCGCTATCTCAGGAACAGCTGATGGGCACGGGCGCGCCGATGGTTGTGGGCGCGCAGGGGAACCCTGGCGTTTAACTGGAACATTTGCGCGCATGCGCGCAGCTGAGCTCCGTGGCGCTAAATCAGGGTCAGCGGCAACAGCAGGAGGGCGCGCAGGTATAACCTGGGGCGCAAGGGTATGATGCGCAGTTTTGCACTCATTGCCCTTTTGCCCCGAAGGGACCGGTGCCTGCGCAATGACAGGTTTAGATGGCACGTGGCGCACATCCTCCTTGAAAGGAGATAGCAGGACAGCATGTCTGGAGGGTGACTGGATACAAAGTCCCGAAGGACGACCATCTTCCGACGGGGATCGCGAACGATCCCTGGAGAGGTCTAAGGTGGTAGCTGGCAGGAACGGTGATCGGTCAGTTGTCTCCTCCGCAGAGGACTGCGGGGATGACGAGCCGAAGAGGCGCCTCCTAACTCCCTTGTGAGGAGAAGGAAGGCCTCTATGGTGAAGGGGAGGGCGAGCCTTCCGCCTTATACGCCCACGAGGGGTCGTTGGGTCAGAATTCTGACCTTCGTAGGGCCTCCGCAGAGGAATCTCTGTTAGTGAACTCCCCCGGGGGGGAGAATCACCGGCAGAAGAGACCGTAGGACTAATCCCTCGCTCGAAGGATGTTCGGAGGGGGAACCTAAGCCTTCAGCTACCTCAGCAACAATAGGAACAGGAGTTTGAGCAGAACCACTCGATGCCTCCGTCACAACAACGTCAACGACCGACAGAGGATCTATCTCTGCTGTCGTCGGCGATTGTTTAACAGCCGCACCCAGTTTGATCATGTCAAACAGGGCTTCCCTGGAGGGCAAACCCTGGAGCCCCAAGGTAGCCCAAAGCTATGGGAGGCAACTACCTCTCCCGCACCCCGGGATCGGTCAACAGCAATACGGTCTACGCTACCACTCGCCGGCCTCTCGGGAGAGACCGCTCGAGTGGGAGCTTCGGAGGAGGAAAGGGCTACGGAAGAAGAAGTCCTGGGATTTTCTCTCTTCAAAGGAGCCTCTGAAGGAGAAATATCCCTTTTAGCCTTCTCCTTGCGTCACCGGGCAAACCTCTGCCGCTGGGAGGTAGACCACTCCCTACACTCGATACATACGTTAGACCTATCACACCGTTGGCCCCTACACTGAGGGCATAAGGAGTGAGGATCGGTGTCCAAGGCCGACATAAAGGTACCACAAGGGCGGCCGGCTTGTCCAGGGCACATACGCATGATGAAAGAATAGAGGCCAACTTCAAACACACACTGAAAGAAAAAGCAAAACAGATTATGGCAGTCAAAAACGGAGGAGAGCGCAGACAGGTCTGTCGTCTCTCCGAGCCAAAAGTAGAGTGAAGCACTCACTGTGTGTGTGAGGGAGGAGGGGTAGCAAGCTACCCTTCCCTACCCCCCCCCCCCCTAACTACCGGAGGGGTAGTAAACCCTCGTTAAAATTCTTATGGCTCGTCATTTCAGCTACGCCGAAGTAATTACCCCATGTAAATAGCGTGGTTTGTATTCCAGTTACGGAACAAACTGCGTA
>NC_090725.1:309177488-309197488 GCF_036898095.1 Palaemon carinicauda | reverse complement strand
CCACCAACGTTACTTTAGCTTCCATTTCCTTCCTCCATAACTAAATATCTTTAAACTGATGTCAGTTGAATCTTACAGCCTCCATCCCTGTTATCAACTTTGATATAGATATGATTAACTTAATCTTGCGCCACCGACGTTCCTTTAGCTTCCATTTCCTTCCTCCATAACTTCATATCTTTAAACTGATGTCAGTTGAATCTTACAGCCTCCATCGCTGTTATCAACTTTGATATAGATATGATTAACTTAATCTTGCGCCACCAACGTTCCTTTAGCTTCCATTTCCTTCCTCCATAACTTCATATCTTTAAACTGATGTCAGTTGAATCTTACAGCCTCAATCCCAGTTATCAACTTTGATATAGATATGATTAACTTAATCTTGCACCACCAACGTTCCTTTAGCTTCCATTTCCTTCCTCCATAACTTCATATCTTTAAACTGATGTCAGTTGAATCTTACAGCCTCCATCCCTGTTATCAACTTTGATATAGATATGATTAACTTAATCTTGCACCACCAACGTTCCTTTAGCTTCCATTTCCTTCCTCCATAACTTCATATCTTTAAACTGATGTCAGTTGAATCTTGCAGCCTCCAACCCAGTTATCAACTTTGATATAGATATGATTAACTTAATCTGGCGCCACCAACGTTCCTTTAGCTTCCATTTCCTTCCTCCATAACTTCATATCTTTAACCTGATGTCAGTTGAATCTTACAGCCTCCATCCCTGTTATCAACTTTGATATAGATATGATTAACTTAATCTTGCGCCACCAACGTTCCTTTAGCTTCCATTTCCTTCCTCCATAACTTCATATCTTTAAACTGAGGTCAATTGAATCTTACAGCCTCAATCCCAGTTATCAACTTTGATATAGATATGATTAACTTAATCTTGCGCCACCAACGTTCCTTTAGCTTCCATTTCCTTCCTCCATAACTTCATATCTTTAAACTGATGTCAGTTGAATCTTACAGCCTCCAACCCAGTTATCAACTTTGATATAGATATGATTAACTTAATCTTGCGCCACCAACGTTCCTTTAGCTTCCATTTCCTTCCTCCATAACTTCATATCTTTAAACGGATGTCAGTTGAATCTTACAGCCTCCATCCCTGTTATCAACTTTGATATATATATGATTAACTTAATCTTGCACCACCAACGTTCCTTTAGCTTCCATTTCCTTCCTCCATAACTTCATATCTTTAAACTGATGTCAGTTGAATCTTGCAGCCTCCAACCCAGTTATCAACTTTGATATAGATATGATTAACTTAATCTGGCGCCACCAACGTTCCTTTAGCTTCCATTTCCTTCCTCCATAATTTCATATCTTTAACCTGATGTCAGTTGAATCTTACAGCCTCCATCCCTGTTATCAACTTTGATATAGATATGAGTAACTTAATCTTGCGCCACCAACGTTCCTTTAGCTTCCATTTCCTTCCTCCATAACTTCATATCTTTAAACTGAGGTCAGTTGAATCTTACAGCCTCAATCCCAGTTATCAACTTCGATATAGATATGATTAACTTAATCTTGCGCCACTAACGTTCCTTTAGCTTCCATTTCCTTCCTCCATAACTTCATATCTTTAAACTGATGTCAGTTGAATCTTACAGCCTCCAACCCAGTTATCAACTTTGATATAGATATGATTAACTTAATCTTGCGCCACCAACGTTCCTTTAGCTTCCATTTCCTTCCTCCATAACTTCATATCTTTAAACTGATGTCAGTTGAATCTTACAGCCTCCATCGCTGTTATTAACTTTGATATAGATATGATTAACTTAATCTTGCGCCACCAACGTTCCTTTAGCTTCCATTTCCTTCCTCCATAACTTCATATCTTTAAACTGATGTCAGTTGAATCTTACAGCCTCCATCCCTGTTATCAACTTTGATATAGATATGATTAACTTAATCTTGCGCCACCAACGTTCCTTTAGCTTCCATTTCCTTCCTCCATAACTTCATATCTTTAAACTGATGTCAGTTGAATCTTACAGCCTCCATCCCTGTTATCAACTTTGATATAGATATGGTTAACTTAATCTTGCACCACCAACGTTCCTTTAGCTTCCATTTCCTTCCTCCATAACTTCATATCTTTAAACTGAGGTCAGTTGAATCTTACAGCCTCCATCCCAGTTATCAACTTTGATATAGATATAATTAACGTAATCTTGCGCCACCAACGTTCCTTTAGCTTCCATTTCCTTCCTACGTGACTAGGGGAATCGAGTTGGTAACCAGAAAGTGCTTTTTTTTACTGACTTCAGCTTTAAGATTTCAGATTTGTAGGTAAACAAACGCATCTGAAAGAAAAAGAAAATAGTTTTACTCCAAAACTTCTTCACCTTCTATTCATAACTTGACACTCTTGATAATTAATTGAGTAAATGAGAGTCACTTTTTATGATTATTCATTAGAAAAACTGACATTCCTCTTCATACTTTTGAGGTCCTTATAACAAACTTTTTAAACTCGATTTTGCTTTTATGTTCTTCCACAAATGCCTCTGAAAGAACAGCAGAGCTAATAACCCGAGTTCATAAATAAAAAAAAAGATTAAGACAAGTTCATCCTGGATAATTATTTACAACTATAGTAGCAGCCATGTATAACATGAAATTAGTGCTTTCATATCAACCCTATTAATATTGGTTTTATGACTAGTACTCATAGTAAAGTTAATATTATGGTCAATGCATTGGTAACATAGCATTTTGGTTATTAAGTTAATAAGTTTAAGAAATCACAATTACACAGGTGAATAGGTGATTAGGTATAATCATACTTTCTTGTAAAGTCTCGATTTTAAATATATAAGATGGAGAACCTTACAGTAGTACCTAAGTATATGAATCTACTCTGACCCAGGAGCAAGTTCTTGACCCAAATTGCTCGTAAACCAACACCATTTTCTCATAGGAAATAAAGGGAATTCACTCAATGCGTTCTACGTGTCCATAAATACAAACATAAACTCCTTTGAAGCGTTTTTAAAGTAATTTAAAGAAATTATAACGCTTAACATCCGATATAAATACATAATTAATAATTCACAACATAATGAAAAATTACAAAATAACTTGTAATAAACCGTTAAGGAGAGTCATAGCTGGCGTATGGGAGATGAGAGAAGAGGAGAAGAAGGGGATGGGTTACTGCTTGGAGGGATAATCTCCCTCGATGAGAACTTTATTGGAAGTCCTCTCTCTTGAATGACGTTCACTATAACTAGCTGCATCACTTAATTTACACTGTCTGGACACTTGGTCATCTTTTTTCCACTCTCATGTTTAGTTTTGACAAGAAACCTATCTTAAGTCAACTGCTTTGTCTTTTTCTTTAAAATTTAATGGACATGCGACATTTCACTGTTAGTATTGAATATTTTCAGTACTTAACCGAAAAAAAAAACCGTATCTTTTATAAGATTTTGCAGGCTTTCCCATATTTTCAACATCTCTCAAGTTAATATATTCGTGTTCTCTTGGTACTGACCGTTATTTAGCTCCAATATGATCGCAATTTTATAAATAATGTTTTTGGTAACTAGGCCACCTTTTAACTACTTCTCTTCAGCCTAAATATCCAAAACTTTCAGTGTTAATATCATTTCGTTGATCAATCAATAACAGCATCAGTTCAGCATCGTCTAATACTTTGATACCCTCTTCATTATTCAGAATTATAACTGTACTAATCATAGATGGAACAGTAAGAATGTACAGTTTTCGTAGGTCACCTACACCTTTTTCTTCTCCCTACCATAATTTCTAATCACTAGGGGTCATTATCACGATACTGTAACTTTACAATGCAGCGATCACAACTTAACACAGACCATATGGTCACAACTTTACAAGGAAACAATTCCAGAGATGATTTTTCTACTAGTGATGCTAGGAGAAGGATAGAGTTAGGCTCTAAGCAAAGGGGTGGCAAGGTAATACGAAAACAATTGGGAAAATAGCATGTGAACACTGCATCAGCGTTTGGATATGCGGGCTTATATAATTAGTATTCGTCCACAAAAGAGAAATTTGCTTACGTGGGAATTTTCTCTAGAAGACCAATGTAATGCTTGTGTACCGAATTCAAATTTGATGCTCGTATACCAGGTTGTTCATATTCTGAGTTACTCGTAAACCTATATATTACTGTAAATTCTTTAAAAATAGTTTACCTATTTGAAAATATTTGAATTAACTAAATTTTTTAGTACTTAAATTCGAAGCCAGGGAGTTTTAATTTTTAATGATAGTAGCAAGCCAATTGGAGATAAATTAGTCCTCTTAGCTACTCCCAGATCTTGCCTAGTTATAGTTATTGATGTTTGGTCAACTAATCCTTCCATTAGCATTCCCTAACGTGTGAGTAGGTTGAAAAGGGTGATAAATCTTTCAATATCTACTTAGACATTCTTTTCCACTGATATCTACCAATAGGTGGTCACATGGAACATTGCTGTGGTTAGGGTGGCCATTCAGCCCAAATTTGCATCTAGGTAGAATTCCCTCTGATACACAACAAAGTAAGAGCAGATAGATGTCTCATAGTAAGCTACAGAAAAGGAAGCTGGAAGTAATGTAATTTATTAGAGTACAAAGAGGATACCCTCAGTGCACTACATGAGGTGCACTAACACCGGCATCCCTTTCATGGGTCAGACTGAATAATATGTTAATAGAGTAGACATTAAAGGAAAAATTCATAGCTAAAAAGTGATGAAGAGATCTATCATATAATGCAAACATTTTATGAATGAAAAGAGGCCTGTTGCAATACAGTGGCTGTTATACACTATGGTTCAACCATCCATTCACCAAAATAATACTTTTTGTTATTTTCATAATAATAACCGTGAAGTTGGCAAGGGTAGTTAACCTCTCTTGTTTATAAAGACAAATAAAGATTGAAGAAGCAAACATCACAGCTATAGTTTTACATCATTTAGGAGTTTGATACACTAAGATCAGTTTCTCTAAATTGCACTGCTTTAAAACTATTTATAACTTAAATCTTAGTTATAGTAAAGGAGGAGGATTTGTATATGTGTAGGTACAAGTAGAAAAATAAGAAGCAAGGTTTCTAGCAAGCCTAACTACACCCACCTAACCTAACCTATCTTTACTTACCAGGGAGTTTTAAGTACCTGAAATACCCCTTCCAACCCCATAACTTTTTCACAAACAAACCCTTAAAAAAAAATTACCCATGTAGGAAATTTAAATTATTCCTTACCAAAGTATACGAGGTTGAAGATAGGTCTTTTTGTAGCTATGGGACCAATTAATTGGACTACCCTTTCTATCAATGGGTGAAGTCCTGATGTAGTCACTTTACTCAGGAAGTTGTGTAGCAGACCATGCCTCTTGTCCTGTTGAATGTATAAATTTGTAAAATTATAACACTCAAACAAGAAAAATGTTATTCAGTGTAAAAATTTTCTTTAGAAATAATTTTCCTTGGTGGATAAACATACTGTATAATGAAAGGGTATATGTTAATATAGACTTTTACTTCCCAGTGGAGGAATCTTATCCATATCTGCTCATAGCCTCTCGATGTTCTTGGAATATGCACCTGTATCAGTATCTCCAAATTGTTTGGAGTAATTAACAGAGGTGCATATACCCATCACTGATAAGATCTTTACCAGATCTCCTTTTTTAGTTATCCTACAGAACTTGATAAAGGGCTTTTTCATGGGATCCTGAGTATCCCATTGATTTTGATCTTGTACTCTATACCACAAGACACCTTTACACCAGAAAAAAAGGTTATGCTCTGTTATATTTCTTCATACTTAAATCACATATTCTTGAAGTAATTTGTATTTTTTATAACTATAAAAGCCTGAGCCCTTTATTTGGGAAAATAGATACAGCAAAGTTAGAACACGGCAGTTGAAATTACAATGAGGTGTAAACAACTACTTATTGGTAGCAGGGAGGTGACCGCAGCCACCACCAGCCCTCACTCCCCTGACAACTCGCTTAAATGGAAGCTTGGAACTTTCTTGGTGACTAATGATGACAGGAAAGTTTGAGTAAAGGACTCAATTTTGTATAGTTAAGAAAAATGTATAGGCCTATTACTAAAATAATTTGTGATGTGTTCCTACACAAAAGCAAACCCTCGTCCTTTACTTTAGAGACTTATCCTTAAGCAGGAGGAAGTCCCCTTCCCTACTGGCTGGAAACAGCCCAGGAACTCGTAACTCGAGAATCTTGGATGAGTAGGAGAGTAAGGGCACCTTACATCACATGAATGCTCAAAGGAGAACCAGCAGTTTTCACGGCACTGGAATTTAAAAGGGTTGAACCCGAGCCAGAGTCATCTGGGTAGTACCCTTGGCAAGTAATGGGTTAACTTATGCTTAGAAATGAAGACCATTTTAGGATTATGGGTTTGCCTGGCTAAATTACACTTCCCCTCATAAGGAATTTGGGGAAAAACCTATCGCGTACTTGAGCATGGAATATCTACGAGCAGACTGGGCTTACCTGGTGACAAATCGAGTTCAGCTGGGGAGGTCTTTCAATGCTGTATTGTAAGAGTGAGGAAGATCGAAAGGAAAAGAATAGGTCAGTCATTCGTTACTTTCATCCAAGTCTTATGCGTAATCTTAGCCTTCGACCCGGAGGTAATGGTCCTATGAGAGGAGACAAGTTAACTATACCACCTGCTAAGCAGGTATAACAGGCCATATGGAGAGCGAATTGCTTCCAATTTAATTTACTGTAATCCATTTACGTAAGTATAATATACACACTAAGTCCCGAGAGAAAAACAATTATATCAGTTAATTAAAAAATGTTCATGTTAATTAATGATGAAAATTATCTAAGATTCCGTTAATTTAATGAGCTGGTAGGCCGACGTAGCATAGTAAAATTCTTATAATTGTCTATACATGTCGTTTGCTAGTTATCCAACTACCATATTTGATTTGGTCGCCATCTGTTCTAACAAGAGCGATCTGCCGGCTCAATTTTTGAGTCCAGAGTGATAGCATAACAGTGTAAGGCGACCAAGGGCGCTCGGGACTTGTGTGGTATCCTTCCTGTAAACCTCACCACCAGGAATCACCACTTTTGATCTCTGCAGGTGTAAGAGAGACCTGAAACTACTCTGATCTTTGATAGTGGGGCAGGTGGGAGGGCATCTAATGTTGATTTTGTAGGTGAGTATTAGAAAATTAATTTTACTGTAAATTGAAAATTACATTTGTCTAATACTCAAGTGCACAATCAACATTTGCCAATTCCCCACATTTAGCTGGATGGGGGGAAATGACCAGTTTGATGCTAGGAAGGTTGCCTGAATTGTAGCTTACCTTGATTGACTTCTGACGATGTGTCACAGCATAACTGTCAGTTCGTCAGTCAGTCGCCATGTCAGGGCCAAGTCCATAGGGAGCTACTGTCTAGGCATCCTCTATGGTCGCTCTGTTGACGAAGCTACGGGTATAGTGGTCCTCTCCTAACTGTCTGGTCATGTTTTGGACACTTACGACTTGTGATAGAGGTCCTGTACTCAGCAATCTAGACCCTCCAAGGTGTCACTTCCATTGAAGGGGTTCGATTGGGGGTACATGCGTCCTGCATTCAACCATCTACCCCTTTCAAGGTGTCACTTCCATTGAAAGGGTTCAGTAGTTGATGCTAGAGGACCTGTGCTTAATGATTCTGCCTCTCAAAGTGTCACTTCCGTTAGGAGGGTTTAATCGTCAGTGCATGTGAAGGTATGATGTAATAATTCCATCTCCCCAGCCAAGTTCAGCGTAGAGGAGAGAAAACGGTGATGACAGCGGTTAAGCAATGACTCCGCCCGCTGCCACAATGGGACCTAAGGAACGGACATTATTATATACTAATTCTACATCTTTTAAGTAAAATTATGAAAAAACCAGAATAGAAGACATTGATGTGTTGGTCCAAAAACGTACCGAAGTAGCCATACCCCTAATACTGTGGGCTCCTGGTGATCTCCCTTGACTTGATGATGTGGGCGATGCCTCCGATGCAAGCTTAATGACCTGTCTAAGAAGGAAGGCCATCGCATTCTTTGACAAAGTTTTGTTTGGGCACTTAGGAGAGACGAAAAGCGCTCGAGGACGTGGCTGGATAGACTTTGTCCTGTCTAGGTAGTAACAAAGAGCTCTTACTGGGCACAGAAGTCTCTCTTCATCGTCTCTACCCACTCTCTCCGAGAGGGATATCAGGACGAATTCCAGAGGAAGTGGATTGTTGAACGACTGTTTTCGCTCTTAATTCTGGCAAATAATGCAAAACAAAGTCTCTTCCCCTCCAAACCACCACGCTGAAAGTGCCTGCAATTCCCCAACCCTTTTTGCAGTTGCCACGGCTACATGAAAAAGTGCCTTCATGGACAAGTTTCGAAGATCTGCTGATACTAGTGGTTCATAAGGCTCCATAGTTAAAGCCTTAAGGACCACGTCCAAGTTCCAAGAAGGAGCTGAAATCACCTTTTTAGGAATTTCTATTTCGAAGCACCTAATGAGATTGGTAATGATTGGATCCTCAAGTATCTCCCTGAAGGCAAATCTGAAAACCGAGGATAACATAGCTCTATATCCCCTGATGGCTGGAACGGATAGACGTTTTTCCTTACAAAGGAATAACAGGAAATCTGCAATCTTGGCAACTGTCGGGTTCGAGATTGGGTGTTTTGAGTCCCTACACCACTTCATGAATATCTCCCACTTGTACTGGTAATTTATACGAGACGAGTGGAAGGTCTTCGAGCAAAGGTAACTTGTTCGGCCACCTGCGTGGAGACTCCTCGAGCCCTGGCGAATGCAGTCAGCTGAAAAGCTTGTGGTCTGAGATGAAACACGTGTCGATGAGGCTGTTTGAGGAGGTCCCGTCTGACAGGCAACCTCCTTGGGGTGTCTACTGACAGCTCTAAGAGGTCCACAAACCAGTCTTTCTGAGGCCAGAAGGGTGTCACCAGAGTAAGACTGCATCCTGTGGACTCCCTCAGTTTGTGCAGTATGTCCCTTATCAGAGGAAATGGAGGGAATGCATATCCCTGAAGATGCCTCCAGTCCTGAAGCATTGCATCTGTTCCCACTGATCCCGGATCGATGTGAGGACTGAAGTAAGCCTGAAGTCTGTGGCTCATTGCGGTGGCAAACATATCCACCGTTGCTGGCCACACATGAACCAAATCATCCACCACTTGCTGATGAATGGTCCATTCGGAGTTTAAGATCTGATCTCTTTGACTCAGAGCATCTGCTGTCACGTTCGCCTTGCCCATGATGAACTGAGGCATGAGAGTCACGCTCTTTCCCTCTGCTCAGGCCAGAATCTCTTGGCCAAGACTGTCCAACTTCTGGGACCTCGTCCTTCCTTCCTTCCTTATGTAAGAAACAGCCGTCGAGTTGTCGGCGAACACTGCGACGACTCTTGAAGAGCACAGATGGTTGGAGTGACAGAAAGCAAGCTGTATTGCTCTGAGTTCTCTCCAATTGATAGATTCCTCCAATTCCTATGCTGTCCATGTCCCCGACACGAACTGGTCCCCTATTGATGCCCCCCATCCGGAATCCAAAGCGTCTGAAAACAACATGATATCTGGGAGAGGAGTTGACAAGAGAAGACCTTGGTTCAAGTTCTCTGGATTGGACCACCAGATTAGACTCTGTCTGATCGTCTCTGTCCATTGAACCTGAAAATGATGATCCTCTTGATCCCAAAGGTTGTGGAGTTGGTGTTGCAGTGGTCAGATTCTCCTCCTTCCTCTGGGAACTAACAGAATTAGCGACGACGGGAGGCCGATGAGTCATCCAAAGATTGGCTGGAGGTGCCTTTGTCGTTAGAAATAATTTGATGCATTCCTGAAGAGTCCGGATGCGATCTTGTGTCGGGAAAGCCTTCAAAATTAAGGAGTCGATCTTCATTCCCAGATAGATGGAAACTTGACTGGGGATTAGGGTCGACTTCTCTAAGTTGATCTGAATGCCCAGTTTGTTGCAGAATCTCAAGACTACATCCCTCGTGTAAATGGCTTCCTGTTCTGAGCTCGACAGGAATAGCCAATCGTCCAAATATCTCACCATTCTCATGCCTCTCTTGTGGAGTGCGGCTCCCACAGGTGCCATAAGACGAGTGAAGACCTGTGGAGCTGTCGTTAGGCCAAAGCAGAGAGCTTTGAACAGTCATACCTCCTGTTCCCAGCAAAACCTCAGTAGATGTCGGGACTGAGGGTGGATAGAAACTTGGAGATACGCGTCTTTCAGGTCGAGTGAGAAGAACCAGTCGTCCCGTCTGACCGCCAAAAGGACCGACCTTGGAGTCTCCATTTTGAAAAGAGTTTTCATTACGAAATGATTCAGACGAGAGAGGTCTATGATGGGTCTCCAAGAACCGGAAGCCTTTTTGACGATAAACATAAGGCTGTAAAAACCAAGGAATGGAAGCGAAGCTAATTCTATCGGTCCCTTTCTTGCCAGTTCCTCTAACTCTGCCTGAAGAGCTCTTCCCTTCTCTGATGACTCCTAGTACAAGTTGAATGCTATTGGACTGTTTGATAATGGAGGAGGCTGACTGAGGGGAAATCATGTACCCGTACCTCAGAACTTGAATGACCCAAGGGTCTGGATCCAGGTCCTCCCAGGCTTGCCAGTGGTGTTGAAGGCAGCCTCCTATCTTTACACACGAGGGCTGTAGTCCCTATGGACGAAAACCCTTGCCGATTTTCTTTAGCCTTCTTTGTCCTCTATGTGCTGATGTCGAGCTAGTAGAAGGTTGAGATTGTCGTTGGGTTGTAGAAGTATGGGAAGACGAGATTCCTGGGCCTTGATAACCTGTCCTCGGCTTCTTGTATGTTGAAGTCTAGAAGCTAACCTGTCTCTTCTCACCTACGACCAAGGGCTGTCTGGGCACTGGTTTTGGCTGGATAGGTCTTTGCGCTTGGGCTACTGTCCTTACAAGCAATGATTGAATCTTGTCCTCTCTTGTCTCTTTAGCTTTGAGATGTGCCCTCTCCAGGGATGACGTAAGTGTGTCCTCATTGAACAACTGCTCTGCAAAGAGAGGGGAAGCCCTCAACGCTCTCTTCTGAATGTCAGAGAGAGATGGAGGGGCATGGGACAAGAAGAAGTCCCTCCTCCGTGAAGTCAGATATGCTTCTTGAAGACATATCTCTGTCATGGATGACTTAATGGAGAGGTTTATGGAGTTGGCCAACTGATTGTAAAGGTGTCGGTACTGCTCCAAGGCTCCTGGTTCTGACAGAAGGCCCCATCAGTGAACCCCAAAGCCCTCCCATCATGTTCAGATTCTCCTGAACTGTTCTAGTCGACACCTCGAGTTTGGCACAATCCTCCAAAGAAACACCCACTACGATTTATGGTTTTTCTGGAGGTTGGTCATATACTCCCATAAGGAGTTAAGAGGCACTGGAGATGGAGCTGGAGGATCCTCTCCAATAGCTAAATAGGCCATCCTGTTTTTAGCCAAGATAGAAGATGGAAAGTAGGGCTTGTCACCTTCTGCATACACTGCCAACTTCTTGGTGACCACTTGTCTTCCATGCCTGAGAAATTCTCCTGTCGACCAGCGTGGAATAGGATTCCGTTTCTTTGACTGACGAGTGTCCTCCAAAAATCTGGATACCGAAGGGAACTTGCCAGGTTCCTGCACTGTAATGGTCAATTTTGACTCCAATAAAGCCTCTTGGGTGAAGGCAATCATCCTTCGAAAAGCAGACGATGGAAGGTCGCCCTCCTCAGAGCCTTGGATGTTATCCCCAACCTCTGGAGCAAACCTCCTGGCTGCCATCATGATGGCCGATGGCTCTGACGATGAGCCCCCTTCTCGAGGGGTTCCAGAAGGAGAAGACAATGAAGGAGCCATGACTGAAGACCAATCTGGGGCAGCATTTACCTGGGCTTCGACCCTACCCTTCTTAAAACCATTAGGGTGTTCCTTAGAACCTCTCACAATCACATTTTCTCGATTCCCAGGGGAATGGGAAGCAAGAGCATTCCCTACACATCCACCCTGTAG
The DNA here is from genome assembly GCF_036898095.1 of Palaemon carinicauda. Taxonomy (NCBI): domain Eukaryota; kingdom Metazoa; phylum Arthropoda; class Malacostraca; order Decapoda; family Palaemonidae; genus Palaemon; species Palaemon carinicauda. The sequence goes on along the minus strand of NC_090725.1, from coordinate 309,185,415 downwards.
CTGGAGAGTGCCGCTCTCTCCCAAAACCCTTTCTGACGAACCCTCGTCCGATACAGGACAAATGGAGGTTACCTGAAGGGCATTATCCCCACAAGGAAGACTGGAAGGTTCAGTCAGCTGTGACCCTGCTTGCCCCTTTCCGGTCTGGACGAAGCATCTACCATCGTCACTACCTCTAACATCTAACTCTGAGCTAATAGGGGAGTACGACATTACTCCGGACCTGCTCTGCATCGGGGCGGGCTCACACCCGGAACCCATTAGGGCCGGTTCAGCATGAGTCCTTCCTTCAGCACAGGGTGGAATGGGGAGACCCAGAGCAGGACCGAGGGAGCTGAAAAGAGTAGTTAGAGTGCCTAATTGAGAGGCTACATTCTGAAGACCCGAGGCTAAGGTATCAATTCTAGATTTAACAGACCCCAATTGAGACCCCCAACGTTCTTCTGCTGCGGCAACACACTCTTCAAGGGTCACTGACCCTGTTACACTAGGTCCAACCGGGGAAGGGGACCGGACACATTGCTCACCTGACATGTTGATCACCTCAGACATTACAGACATACGGTCACACTCACCTGACCCCTCGCCAACCGAGTTAGATCTAGTGGGATTACCCGATGCCAGTCGATCCATTGAACCCTCCCTAAGTATTTGCTTAGAAGGTCTTTTCTTAGCCAAGGTAGTCATATGATTAACATACACCTGTCTCTCACCAAGAGACCAAGTGTTACTTTTGTCACAAACATCAGTCAGGTTACAATTAACTCCCCTACAATTAACACACAATGAGTGGTTATCAAATGAAAATTTTCGACTTAGCTTAGCCTTGCGGCATGAAGTACAATGGGAAGGTCGGTCTAAAGTCGAAGGATGGTTAATCTGGTCCATGTCTGATGAACTCCAAGTTCGATCAATGTCCAATCGTTGTTGAATACTCATTCACGAGTTGAAAGCACTGAATAGTTGTCGTTAAGAAGGAAGCTTCCTAACTGAATGAAAAAATGTAAAAGCCAGAAGAGGTAAACAGGACGTCTGCTCACACCGGCAGCAAGATCAAAAGTGGTGATTCCTGGTGGTGAGGTTTACAGGAAGGATACCACACAAGTCCCGAGCGCCCTTGGTTGCCTTACACTGTTACGCTATCGCTCTGGACTCAAAAATTGAGCCGGCAGATCGCTCTTGTTAGAACAGATGGCGACCAAATCAAATATGGTAGTTGGATAACTAGCAAACGACATGTATAGACAATTATAAGAATTTTACTATGCTACATCGGCCTACCAGCTCATTAAATTAACGGAATCTTAGATAATTCTTATCATTAATTAACATGAACATTTTGAAATTAAACGATAAATTGTTTTTCACTCGGGACTTAGTGTGTATATTATACTTATGTAAATGGATTAGAGTAAATTAAATTGGAAGCAACTTGCTGTAACAAGATCTATCGGCAAATGTTGATTGTGCAGTTGAGTATTAGACAAAATCATCTTCAGGGTAAGACCCCTGTCCGAGGTCTGTGTAGACCTAGACTGGTCATAGGGTGACCCTTTCGTAGATTGCAACACTTTTACTCCGTTCCAGGGTGTTGGACTCAACTTAATTGAAGGGAAGCTCTGCTCCAAACTTCAAATAAATATAAAGATTTCCTCCGAAGAAGAAATGCCTGCTCCCTTTAGTCTAAAGACTTGGCTCTATGCTCAGCGATAGTCTTTTTATCGCTGAAATGGAGCAGAGTTTCTCCTTATGAGGGTAGCAAAAAACGCCGGCAATCAAGGTCACAAAAGCTGTGAGAGGAGAGATACCCCTCCCACAACACCAACCACTGAAGATGGCCCACTTGGCTTGGTAGACAGCCGCTTTGGATCTGCAAGGTATCCATAATCTGCTATGCTGTCTCTAGAGAAAAGAATCTCCCAGACAGGAGATGCTGGATACCCTGAACACATGAAAAATTATATTTTCAATTTGAAATAAATTTTAGAATATACTTACCCGGTGGATATATATGTAGCTAATGTCTCCGACGGTCGACAGATTTAAAAACTCGCGAGCGATCACCGTGGTGGTTGCTGGGTGTGAACACTAGCGCCAACTGACGGCAGGATACCAAATATATTTCCCCAGGAATTCAGTTCTTCTCAGTCCGTAGGGTCTCTATCGGGGAGGAAGGGGGGGGGGCCTTAATTATATATATCCACCAGGTAAGTATATTCAAAAATTTATTTTAAATTGAAAATATCATTTTTAAATATTTAACTTAGCCGGTGTATATATATGTAGCTGATTCACACCCATGGTGGAGGGTAGAGACCAGCATTAAACATTAAAGGAATATAAGCTCAATTATCCAAAAAACAAACTTAAGTATAGGTACCTGATAAGGAAGCCGACTCTGATGATACTCTGCCTCATTAGTCCACTATCCTTATGAAGCCCAGCGTTCCACTCAGGGTGCTGAAAGACTTCTAGGAGCTGTTATATTTAGGGTGAACACCCCTATAACGGGACCTCTTCAATACCCTTCATCTGGGCACTCTCAAGAAACAAGTTTGACCACCCGCCAAATCAAAAGATTGCGGAAGACTTCTTAGTCTCCACATACAACCTAAAAAATTAAAAGTTTCAAGAGAAGAAAAAGGATATTGGGAGTAAGGGAATGTAGTGGTAGAACCTTCACCCACTACTGCACTCGCTGCTACGAATGATCCTAACGTGTAGCAGTCCTCATAAAGAGTCTGGACATTTTTTAAATAATGTGAAGTGAACACAGATTAACTCCTCCAAAAGGTTGCGTCCATAATGCTTCTAAGGGATCTATTTCGTTTGAACGCTACTGAAGTTACCACCGCTCTAACTTCATGAGTTTTAACTTTAAGCAATTTCAGATCATTATCAGTTAAATGAGAGTGAGCCTCTCTAATTAAAAGTCTAATAAAATAAGACAACGCATTTTTCGACATCGGTAAGGAGGGCTTTTTAACTGAACACCATAAAGACTCTGAATTACCTCGCAGCGATTTGGTTCTATTTAGATAAAATTTAAGAGCTCTTACAGGGCGCAGGACTCTTCCAATTTCGTTCCCAACAATTTCAGATAGACTGGGAAGTTCAAACGGTGTAGGCCATGGACAAGATGGTTGTTCATTTTTGGCTAAAAAACCAAGCTGAAGCGAGCATACTGCTTTATTAGAGCAGAAGCCGATATTTTTGCTGAAAACATGTACTTCACTAACTCTCTTTGTGGTAGCCAAGCTCACTAAAAAGAGAGTTTTGAGTGTAAGATCTTTGAGTGAGGTTAAATTCAACAGCTCAAACCTATCAGACATAAGGAACTTAAGGACCACGTCCAAATTCCAAGCAGGAGTAGTAATTTGACGCTCCTTGGAAGTCTCGAAAGTCTTGAGAAGGTCTTGAAGATCTTTATTATTAGACAGATCCAAATTCCTATGTCTAAAAACTGAAGCTAACATGCTTCTGTAGCCTTTAATGGTTGAGACAGAAAGGATGCGATCATTTCTAAGATAAAGTAGAAAGTCTGCAATCTGTGCTACAGTGGTATTGGAAGAGGAAATAGAGGAGGACTTGCACCAGTCTCTAAATACCTCCCATTTAGATTGGTAGATCCTGATGGTAGAGGATCTTCTAGCCCTTGCGATCGCTCTAGCAGCCTCCTTCGAAAACCCTCGAGCTCTAGAGAGTCTTTCAATAGTCTGAAGGCAGTTAGACAAAGCACGGGGAGACTTTGATGAAATATTTTTACATGAGGTTGACGCAGGAGATCCATCTGTAACGGTAAACTTCTTGGAATGTCCACCAGCCATAGAAGTACCTCTGTGAACCATTCTCTCGACGGCCAGAGGGGAGCAACCAACGTCAACCTGGTCCCTTCTTGAGAGGCGAACTTACGGAGAACCTTGTTTAGAATCTTGAATGGTGGGAAGGCATAGATGTCTAGGTGAGACCAGTCCAGCAGGAAAGCGTCTATGTGGGCTGCCTCTGGATCTGGAACTGGAGAGCAGTAAGTTGGGAGCCTCTTGTCAGTGAAGTCGCAAACAGATCTATGGTGGGTTGACCCCATGTCATCCATAGCTTCTCGCACACATTCTTGTGTAACGTCCACTCTGTGGAGATGACTTGTCCTCTTCTGCTGAGGGAGTCCGCTAAGACATTCATTTCTCCTTGCTCGAATCTCGTCAAAAGAGAGATGTTTCTTGCCTTTGACCAAATGAGGAGGTCCCTTGCTGTGACGAAAAGGTAGTGAGAGTGAGTCCCTCCTTGTTTTGAGATATACGCTAAGGCCGTGGTATTGTCTGCATTCACCTCTATCACTTTGTTCTGAACCAGACTCTTGAAACTCTATAAAGCTAGATGGACTGCCAGAAGTTCTTTGAAGTTTATATGGAGTTTCTTCTGATCTGTGGACCAAAGACCCGAGCATTCCAGATTGTCCAGTGTCACTCTCCAACCCAAATCTGACGCATCTGAATACAACACATGGTTTGGGTTCTTGATCGCAAGAGAAAGACCTTCTCGAAGTCTGATGTTGCTGTCCCACCAAGTCAGACATGTCTTGACTGAGTTGGAGATTGGAATAGAAATCGTCTCTAAGCCCTTCTCCTGGTTCCAATGGTGGTTTAGGTGAAACTGGAGAGGGCGAAGGTCGAGTCTCCCCAGAGAGATAAATTGTTCCAGCGATGAAAGAGTTCCCACGAGGCTCATCCAAACTCTTACAGAGCAACTGCTTTTCTCTTGCAAGTGATGGACTTTTAGCAGAGCTTGCTCCATTCTTGTGGGAGATGGAAAAACCCGAAAAACTCGACTCTGTATCTCCATCCCCAAATAAAGAATTGTCTGGGATGGAGTAAGTAGTGACTTCTCTACGTTCACTAGGAGACCTAACTCCTTGGTTAGGTCTAATGTCCATTTGAGGTTCTCCAGACAGCGATTTAATGACGACGCCCTGACTAACCAGTCGTCCAAATAAAGGGAGGCTCTGATCCCTGACAAATGTAGAAAGCTTGCTACATTTCGCATGAGCCTTGTAAAAACAAGAGGAGCAGGGCTGAGGCCGAAGCACAGTGCTCGGAATTGATACATTACTTTCCCGTACACAAACCTCAGATATTGTGGAAGTATGCATCCTGAAGGTCGAGAGAGACCATCCAGTCGCCTTCCCTTACTGCTGCTAAAACAGATTTGGTAGTCTCCATCGTGAACTTTGTCTTTACAATAAACACATTGAGTGCACTTACATCTAGCACTGGCCTCCAACCTCCTGTGTTCTTCAGAACCAGGAAGAGACGGTTGTAAAAGCCCTCTTTTATAACAAAAGACACACTTTATGTCGCAAAGTATGTCTCTTTGTTTCCTCTCGATACCTGGGAGAGAGGTTTATCGGAAAATTTACTTGAGGAGGTTTCCGTACAAAAGGGATTTTGTAACCCTCCTTTAGTAACAGAACTGACTCTCGGTCTGCTCCCCTTCTCTCCCAGGCCTGCCAGAAGTTCATCAGTCTGGCACCTACTGCTGTCTGAAGCCGTGGGCAGTCAGATTCTGCCACGGGAGGATCTGGATCCCCTTCTCTTACCTAGTTTGTTATCCGGACGAGAGGTTCCCCTGCTGGGTGCTCTGCCCCGAAAGGGAGGAATAAATCTTGTAGCTGGCGTATCAAACTTGGGTTTGTTGGCATAAGAAGGAAGTAAAACCTTGCGTGCTGTCTTGGCCACTAAATCGTATGTGTCCTTCAGTGCAAGAGACGACGCAATATCTTTAATAAGATGTTGTGGGAACAGAGTACCCGACAGAGGTGCAAAAAGTAGCTCTGACTTCTGACAAGGGGTGACCCCTAAAGAAAGGAAAGAACACAAAGTTTCTCTTTTCTTAAGTACTCCTGTAGTGAATGTAGCTGCCAGTTCATTGGAGCCATCCCTTCTGGCCTTGTCCATGCATGGCATAATTTGCACAGCAATATCATTGTCCAATGGAGAGACCTTCTTACTCAAGGCTCCCAGGGACCAATCCAAAAAATTGAACACTTCGAACGCACGAAAAACTCCTTTCAGGAGATGATCCAGTTCTGAAGATGACCATAAAATCTTCGAGCGTCTCATGGCTAGACGACGAGGAGAGTACTAGGCTTGAGAAGTCTCCCTGGGCAGAAGCAGGTACTCCCAAGCCGAGAACTTCTCCTGTATCATACCAGAAGCTCGAGCGAGAAGCTAATTTAGAAGGAGGAAAAGCAAGGGAAGACTTTCCTAAACTTCTCCTGGTTTCCAACCAGTCTCCCAAGTAAGTGCATGGCTCTCTTGGAAGAACGAGAGAGAACTAACTTCATATACGAAGGAGTCGAAGAAGTCATGCCTACAGTAAATTCAGACAGCGGAGAACGTGGAGCAGCCGTTACAAAATGAGTAGGAAAAATTTCCCTAAAGATGTTCATAATCTTTTTAACCCTGGAAAGGTATGATGGGTCGTTTGCGACCCCTACAGCATTTTCAAAACCTGTTTTTTCCCCATAAATCATCAGCTGTCTCGAATATGGAAGTGATCGACCTGCAAGGGGTGACTAGTCTACATGCCATTGTCTGCTTTAGGACTGATTTTCGTCTAACTTCCCTCCTTCCCCGTTTTTTTACCCCCCAGAGGGTCGACCTCGACCCTGAATACCTTTATAGGGGTAAATGATTAAACAGCAAAGTTATTACATAATTATAAATTGTCGAACAGTGTTGATACTTGTTTGGTTCTTTATAGTTGGAAAGTGTGGGTGGATGGTGTGTCTACCACTTGCATGACATTGGTTTTGGCTTAGATGCCATATATTGCCATGAGGTCCATTTTCCCTCAAATGCTAATTTCTGATTTTTTTGGGTTTTTTGCAAATTTGATTTTTTTTCTATTTATTTTGAATTTATCTTCAATAATGGCCAGCAGACAGTATTCCCTCGGCATGGATGTCATCAACACACTTCTAATGGAGTTAAAAAGAGATGTTGATGATAATATGGAGCTTGCAACCCCATTCTTCATTCCAAGTGGTAGATTGGGCTGTAAGAGTTGTTGCGGTCTGCGGCCATTTTGTTGACATACCCGAAAGGTAAGTTGGCATATCTCTATATATTCTTGTTCTGTATAGAATTCGTGATATTTTGGTATAATTTAATGCATAAATATCATATTTTATAGGAGATACAATGATTTTCATAAGAAATTTACATTGTGAACTAGGCCGTCAAAAAATGACCTTTAGATTTCGCCCCTGTTATAACAGTAAATTACATCTTAGTGCACATTTTATTATGTATTTCTGTCCTAGGATAATATGAGTTTATTCTATAAAAAGATTAGCCTCTTCCTATTTCATTTGGGTACCCAAAAAAATTCATGAAATTTGGACAAATTTTTTTGGCCAAAAGAATTTACCCTTTTTTTCTCATTTCAGATCTTGACTTCTATGAGTCCAACTCATTTCCAGCAATTACACGCTGTTGCTTTGCCATCTAAGAAGGTGTCCCTAAAGGGATTTATGTGTATATGTATATTTCTATTTTTTGTGAATATTTACGTCGTCTTTTTTTTGTATACTTAAATTTTTAATATATTTCCAATAAATAGTTATTTTGTAGATGGGTATCATTTATATTTTCAGTAATTTTTAGCATTCTTTGACGTATTTTTAGCAAGTCAAACAATACAGATTGATGCATAACTAAATTTTTCCTGAATTTTTTTCGGAGTCGGGGTCGTTCACGACCGAGTATACCCTTAAAGGGGTGTCCGAGTAGCATACCTATCCAGGGTTAAAATCAAGGGATTGTTGGACAACCCTAGGTTCCTCCTCTTCTGAATGAATCCCCAAAGGTACATTAGAGGAAAGGGGATCATCAACTTCTTCTTCAGAAGGCACATCATCTGATAAATC
>NC_090725.1:309162488-309169988 GCF_036898095.1 Palaemon carinicauda | reverse complement strand
AGGTATGGGCAGGTTGGGTATGGCCAGGTTAGGTAAGGATAGGTTAGGTATGGGCAGGTTAGGTAGGGGTAAGTTAGGTATGGGCAGGTTGGGTATGGCCAGGTTAGGTAAGGATAGGTTAGGTATGGGCAGGTTAGGTAAGGGTAAGTTAGGTATGGCCAGGTTAGGAAGGGCAGGTAAGGTAAGGGTAAGTTAGGTAAGGACAAGTTAGGTATGGGCAAGTAATGTAAGAATAGGTATGGTTAAGATAGGCAAGTCAAGAGTAGGTAAGGTAAGGATAGGTAAGATAAGGGCAAGTAAGGTAAGATAAGGGCAAGTAAGGTAAGGGTAGGTTAGGTATGGGCAGGTTAGGCAAGGGCAGGTTAGGTAAGGGTAAGTTAGGTATGGGCAGGTTAAGTAAGGGTAAGATAGGTATGGGCAGGTTAGGTATGGGAAGGCTAGGTATGGGTATGTTAGGTAAATGGTAAGATAGGTATGGGCAGGTTAGGTAAGGGTAAGTTAGGTATCGACAGGTTAGGTAAGGGTAAGTTAGGTATGGCCAGGTTAGGAAAGGGTAGGTTAGGTAAGGCCAGGTTAGGTAAGGCCAGGTTAGGTAAGGCCAGGTTAGGTAAGGCCAGGTTAGGTAAGGGTAAGTTAGGTAAGGCCAGTTAGGTAAGGCCAGTTAGGTAAGGGTAAGTTAGATAAGGCCAGGTTAGGCAAGGGTAAGTTAGGTATGGGCAGGTTAGGAGGGCAGGTTAGGTAGGGACAAGTTAGGTAAGGACAAGTTAGGTAGGGCCGGTAATGTAAGAGTAGGTATGGTTAAGGTAGGCAAGTCAAGAGTAGGTAAGGTAAGGATAGGTAAGATAAGGGCAGGTTAGGTATGGGCAGGTTAGGTAGGGACTGGTAAAGTGACAGTAGATAAAACAAGTTTAGGTAAGGTAAAGTTAGGCAAGACACGAATAGTTAAGGTAAGGATAGGTAAGGTAAGGATAGGTAAGATAAAGATAGGTAAGGTAACAATGGGTTAGGTAAGGGCAGGGTGGGTAAGGGTAGGTTTGGTAAGGACAGGTTATGTAAGGGAAGGTAATGTAAGAGTAGGTAATGTAAGTGCATGTATGATAAAGGTAGGCAAGACAAGAGTAGGTAAGATAAGGATTAATAACATAAGAATAAGCAAGATAAGGGCAGTTAAGGTAAAGATAAGTAAGATAAGGGCAGGTAAGGTAAAGATATGTAAGATACGGGCAGGTAAGGTAAGGATAAGTAAGATAAAGGCAGGTAAGGTAAGGATAAGTAACATAAGGTAAGGATAAGTAAGATAAGTGCAAGTAAGATAAGGATAAGTAAGGTAAGGGCAGGTAAGATAAGGATAAGTAAGGTAAGGGCAGGTAAGATAAGGATAAGTATGATGATGACAGGTAAGGTAAGGAAAAGTTTGATAAGGTCAGGTAAGGTAAAGATAGGACAGATAAAGGCAGCTGATGTAAGGATAAGTAAGATAAAGGCAGATAATGTAAGGATAAGTAAAATACGGCCAGGTAAGGCAAGGATAAGCAAGATAAGGACACGTAAGGTAAGGATAGGTTCTATTAGGAAATGTAACAGGAAGACAGGTCAGGTAAGGGTGGATAAGGTGAGGTTATATAAAGTATGGCTAGATTAAGTAAGGTAAGGGGAATATTAGGAATTAAGGTTTATGCTAATTCCTGATGATGATATTCACTCAAATCTTGATTCTCACTAGCCCAGAACTTCTATTCCACACTTGGGTCTTTCAGTAATCTCTAGATACAGTAGTTGAAAAAACACAATTCTGTATGATGCAACAGCAAAGAATGTCAAAACCACTTAAAACGAAATATTAACATTTGGGTTCATTTTGGAAACTATATTTGTTGAATCAATTTTTGTCATTTGGTTTAAGGCTCTGCTTTATAATAATTTTAATTATATTTAATTATTTTATCAAGATAAATGTTTCAAGAATCTCTACTGTTAGCCTCATCTTAGAGTCATCTTGCATGAAGTTGCTTTGTCATGAAAATTCCTAGGCTATAAGACACTTTTTCTTGACTAGTTTCACATTAAGAAAAAAGCCTACTTTAATATTATTGTGAAATTAATTGAATACCAACGCAGTAATCACGCATTATGGAAAGCCTTACCTTCACAGTAATGGGAAACAGGATACTTGTAACGCATAATTCAGTAAATAGTATTTCACTGTTACCAATCTAGAGTAACAGTGACCGAAGAGATTACTGTTCCTAACCATAGATTAGAATCGACTGTCAGTTACCAACAGTGTTGCCAGATGGATTAGTATAAAAATCCCCAAAACTCGCAATAAAAAATCCCCCAAACAACCCAAAAATCCCAATTTTCACAAATATATTCTCTTCTGTCTTGATCGTGTAGGCGTTACTAATATAGAAATTACTCAATATACTTCATATAAGCGCAAGTAAACTAATTGCAACACTATAAAGGTTTACTTATCTTTGTGTCTTCATAGAAATCTGTACAGAATATCCCCATGAGACACTCAAAATCCCCAAATCTAGGAACAAATCCCCATACCTGACAACACTGACTGTCACCAAAGACTATATACTGAAGGAAGATAGGAAGGCTCAAGCTACGGGCCAACCAAGGGAAAGGCCCGTGCCAACAACAAGTGTTGGCTTTAATACCCCAACAACAACAGAAGGCTCAAAATAGAATGTTAATACGCTAGTTGGCAACTCCAAAGTGAACACAATAGTTGGTTGCTCCGATTTCAGATGGCGTTGTAGGTATACATCGTTTGTCGTCTGTTTGTTTATATTCAGAATTTGATAGTTGACTCAAACGAAATCATGGCGCCGACAGTAAAGAAGTCACACAAGTGTGTTGTGTACCATAAACAAAAAGAAACCGATCCTCATTTGGTATTTCACAGGTCCCATAAAGGACAAAGAACGGTGAGTCCAAACAGTATAATACATGCAGTATGTGCTGCTAATGAGTAAGCCCCACTGATATTGGATGTAAGATTAAGGCAAGGCATCCACAGTAAATCTCTTGTTTTTCATTTTTGTTGGCTTGTATGCTACCTTATTTCTATTTCCAACCCCCTTTTTATTAATTTTGTGTGTGATACAATTTTGTGTTATTTTGATCCTTCTGATTGTACATTTATACATTTATTAGTTTATAATACTAAACTATACATGAGTGCATCATGCTTTTCCATTTCAATAAAAAATAAAATACAATTGTGTTTTTATACACCTAATATCTCTCCATCTTACAGTGGCCTACAAACTATAATTAAATGTATGCCTACACATAAGCATATGTGGCTAAGTTTAACAAATCAGATATACAGTATGTTTTAATTTATTCGAATGTGGTATTGTATAGAACATTTAAAAATGGTTGTAATATACTGTACAATACTTAAATTTGCAAGAAAATTAACTAAATCATAAGAGATATAGCTATTGAATTTCTGAAAAATAGACTGAGAAACATAATTTGCAATTTAGTTACCTAAAATTTATGAATATCATGAATATGAGTAAAATATACTGGCATAGTAATGCAAATTATGAACAAATATGTCGCCAAATTTACAATCGAATTCCATCCTATATACCCGTAAGCATTACCGCTCTGAATGTTTGGTTGCTCGCTCAACAGATGGAGCCATTCGTTTCGCATGGGAGTATCTGGCATCTTTTCATAGCACACTCATTTGTGTGTTAAAAGCCTGAGCCTTCCTATCTTCCTTCAGTATATAGTCTTTGACTGTCACCTTCGACAAGGTTCCAATAATGTTCAGTAGAAATTAGTGATATTTAACATATTCCTTAATCTCACTTATCTTGACCATCCACTTTCACTATAATTGATACTGAATTATTAAGATAAACTGGAAACTAGAAGTATTTACAATGAAAGTACTGGAATAAAGATATATGTGTGTCAGATAGAGAAAGAGCTCAAAAACTTGGGGGAAGATTCTTGTAAACATAAAATGGACAATAATGAACAGCTCTCTTTTATGTAGAACATGGTAACATAAGTCTTTTTATAATTTATATATGAAATATCTGTTATAATGATGTTAATGTTTTTAGAATATTTTTTTAGTTCATTACTTCTTATGTTGTTTATTTATTTCATTTTTTCCTTTCCTCGCTGATCTATTTTTCCCTGTTGGCGCCCTTGGGCTTATAGGATCTTGCTTTTCTAACTAGGGTTGTAGCTTCGCTAATAATAATAATAATAATAATAATAATAATGATAATAATGATGATGATGGTGATGATGATAATAATATAATGATAATAATAATAATAATAATAATAATAATAATAATAATAATAACGGGGCAATATTATTTCTTGGCTAGTCAACCTATAGAAAATGCGTTGAAATATATATTATCAGTGAAAAAAAAAAAACTATTAGTCAGTATCAAGTATATCCATCTGAGAAAAATACTCCCAAAAGCTAATTTTATTTCACTGAAAAGTAAAATGTAAAATATCATACAGATATTTTAGGTAAGAGTTTAATCTAGTAGTTTTTATACTGAAATTATATCGGAGAAGTTTGCATTTATCCTTGAAATCGGGGAGAGAGAGAGAGAGAGAGAGAGAGAGAGAGAGAGAGAGAGAGAGAGAGGTTTGCATTAAATGAAAATTATTAATGACAATATTCCTTACCGAAGTCAGAGCAATTGGCAAAACTAGTCAAATGAAATTATATGTATAAATAGTAATAAAAAAAATTACAACAACTACATTACAGAAGCCGAGACTGTATTAGTCTATGACAGTGGTTCCCAACCTGGGGGAAATTTCCCCATGGGGGGAAATTTGAAGCTTCCAGGGGGGAAATAATTAGACTACCTACTAACTAAAACAAGCGGAGAATGTCCTCATAGTAGGTGCGGCAATTTGTTGTTAGTCATTCAATTGTGATATGATCATATCAGTTCTCAAAGACATGATATTCAAGGGGAGAATTGGAGTGTCATGCCCATTTCTGAGGCAGGCGAGTAGGCATGAGGGCTGGGCGGGGTATGAAGGGGGAAATCTGGGTGGTTGAACTGGGTGCAGGGGGGAAATGAAAGAAAAAAGGTTGGGAACCACTGGTCTATGATAAAATGCATCAGTAGCACTAATCAAAACTGATGTATTGACAGTAGTATTGGATTAATTCATTGAAAGAATATTGTATAAAAGTCATTATAGTTGAAAAAGTAAATTACTACTCAAAGTAACTAAATTACTAACTGTGGCATTAATGGTTTAAGTACAAATCAATGCATATCTATGTAAACTACTTTATGAATAAGTGATTTAATGTTGGGGAATGTTTAAATGTTAAAATACAGGCAAAATGTAAAAGATTTTGTAGCAGAAAAATATTGGTAGATGAAAATAAAAACTAGTAGTAATAGTAGTTGTAAGTGTAATATGTGTGAGGTGGTACAGTAGTTTTTGAGTAAAGTTTCTCACAAACCAACAAAGAATAAATAAATTAACACAAATACGAAACAGAGAGAGAGAGAGAGAGAGAGAGAGAGAGAGAGAGAGAGAGAGAGAGAGAGAGAGAGAGAGAGAGAGAGAGTTATCCTATTATATAATGATGTGAAAATATTTATGAATGTTATTCCACAGAACATGGACGAATAACAAATAGGATGTACTTATTCCATTACCACATCACCACAGTATCAGCTTTTAAAATCTTATTAATGAGCATATCAAAACGATATATTAATCCTCATCTATCATATAACTATTTTTATTTTATGGATTATATAAACCTTCAATTTGTAAAGCTACAACTCCTAACGTGTGAATCTTTAACAGTTTCGTTCGAAGAATGTTTCCATGTCATATATAAGAGACCTGGAATATCTCTCTCTCTCTCTCTCTCTCTCTCTCTCTCTCTCTCTCTCTCTCTCTCTCTCTCTCTCTCTCTCTCTCTCTCTCTCTCTTATTATGACTACCTAGTGTAATATAAGTTCCATAATATAGCTCCAGCTTATAACAATTTAATCAATGACAGGATATTTGTGAAGAAACAAAAAGGGAGAGCCGTTTTCTTTTACTTAATGGTTATGGGAGACTAAAATCAAAGTGCATTCATACCGCTTAGAACAGTGGTTCCCAAACCCTTTTCTGTCATTTCCCCCCTGCACCTAGTTCAACCATCCAGATTTCCCCCTTCGTATGTATGAGGGAAAGGGTAGTTAAAACACACTTGAGACTATTTACTGATTTATTTTTCAAATGTGCAAATATATTGATGAACATATAATTACAAAGTAAATTGGATAGAGAGCAGTTAGTAACAACTAAGCATACCTGTAGAGCCGGTTAATAACATATAAAAGGACTTTTGTTTGCTCTTCTAGGTTAGTAGGTAGTGTAATTATTTCCCCCCTGGAAGCTTCAAATTGCCCCCCAGGTGGAAATTTCCCCCAGTTTGGGAACCACTGGCTTAGAGTCTTAGAATGAAAAACCCTGTTTAAAGAAGGCATTAAATAACGCATCGCTACTGCCATCTATTGACTGTTAGAACAAGAAGAAAATGTAAACACGTCACTAATTTTTTACCAAAGAAGCACGGAAAAAAAAATCTTCCATTAAATGTTATTCATACGACTCAAAATGTGGAATAGAAAGCAATATATGGTTTAGTAGAAAACAAAACTGAATTCACTTTTAAGTGGATGTTCTTTGAATAATTGGAAACTAAAAGAAAGAATGTCAACTTTCGTATATCTAAAAGTTAAAGAAATAATTATTGTAATGAATATTGAAAACAATCTGTAAAAACTATATGCTCAAAATAAATATTTCATGTAAAACATAATATTTCACACTTCTGTTCAGTGATATTGACAATATATGCTGTTGAAAAATTTAAAAAGTTTACGGTGTTTGGGTTACAAAGGGATGGTAAACTAATTGTAGACGAATACCGAAATGGAGATGCAAGCACTTTAGAAAGAGAAAAGCAACTCCTTGTAACCTTCTGAGGAAATGTATTGTACCAACCGTGTGTCGCACGTTCGTACATAGTTCATTTTGTGCTTGTATCTTCGCTCTCCCCTCGCACTAAAAAGAACCCGAAATAACATGTCTTGTTTCTCCTCTGTAACATTGTCTGTTTTTTTTTTAACATGAAAATTCTTGTTGCCTTGAACTTTTGTATATAAAGGAGAGTGTTCTATAATAAAGTCATTCAGATGTTTTCAACTTGCCTTTGAGTCACAACCTTCTCTCGGCCCGTCACAGTATTCAAAAATGACTGAATTTACTGTGAGTTTTTTACGTTTAATCCTGTATATAGATTTTGGGTTGTTGTAGCCTGGTTGGTAACGTCTCTGTCTGGTATTAGCCAGACGGGGGTTCAAGTCCAGCTCAGACTCGTTAGTACCATTAGTGTTTGCAACCTTACCATCCATATGAGCTAAGGTTGGGGAGTTTGGGGGAGCCTATAGGTCTATCTGCT
>NC_090725.1:309154988-309157488 GCF_036898095.1 Palaemon carinicauda | reverse complement strand
CCTAATTCTGCATTTTTTTTTTTCAAAGCAGAGGGGACATTGACTAACAAATATTGTATTCACCGAGTAAAATGTCAAGATCATTGCTGCATTTCAATAATACATATCCCGAGAGGCAATAGTTGCATTGCAAATTTCATATGCATTACACACAAAACCATTAAAGATCTTATATGTTTTATATTATGGAA
The DNA here is from genome assembly GCF_036898095.1 of Palaemon carinicauda. Classification (NCBI taxonomy): domain Eukaryota; kingdom Metazoa; phylum Arthropoda; class Malacostraca; order Decapoda; family Palaemonidae; genus Palaemon; species Palaemon carinicauda. The sequence goes on along the minus strand of NC_090725.1, from coordinate 309,157,297 downwards.
ATATTTCATAATTATTTAGCAATTAAAACTTCCTAAATTCTTACAATTAAGTACAGTACCCAGGATCTTTTTTAATATATTTAATTTTGGCCAGCAGGTGTGTCCAATCTTGTTAGACAATAATTGCCATGAGTGTCTGAGATGCTTATAAAGTAGTATGATAATTCAAAGGCTATAATATATGAAATCAAGACCTCGCTCGAGCTACTCTATATCCACTTTAAAATCACCCCCCTTCCCTAATAAATGACCTCGAGCTACTCCATATCATACTTTAAAATCATTCCCTTTCCACAATAAAGGGCCTAGAACTATTCTATATCATCATTTAAAATCACCCCCCTTCCACAATAAATGGCCTCGAGCTACTCTATATCATACTTTAAAATCATCCCCTTTCCACAATAAGAGGTTCCTATGCTGAATAAAATGTTCAACTCTAGATACCTGAAAATTCTAAAAAAAAAATCGGAGCCTGTGCCCTATCTTTATGCTTCCAACTCGTAGTAAGGAATACATTCCCCATTCAATGCTAAAGAGGGGACACAGGCTGCCCACCTGTTCTGGCAAGTAAATGAGAATTTACTAAGACACACTTCATTCTAAGTCAGGTTAGGTATGGGCTTTGGCTTAAGCTAGGTCAGTTAAGTAAAGTTTGTTTGTTGGAACATTACTGTATGTTCTATGCTTCGTAAACCATCTAGGTCAGGTTAGGTTGAAGGGCTAGCTTACATATGGGGAAAGGCCCCCGGTTTGGTGAGGGCCATACATACGGGTTATATTAGGATAAGCAGGGTTAGGCTACTATGCATCATGTATTCTCTATGTCTTTTACACCTTAGGTCAAGTTAGATGGAAGGGGACAGGGCACAGACAGGTAAGGATATGGCGTACTAAAGTTGCCGCTGAGATTCTGGGCGAAAAAACCCATACCCGCTGATGACGTCATAACCAATCATGTTGTCTCCCGCGTTAGCTGTCACAACATATCCCCTTAAAGTGATTATAAGTTAGTATAGTATAGTATAGTATAGTATAGTATAGTATAGTATAGTATAGTATAGTATAGTATAGTTTGAAATTTGTAAGGGGTTGTATTGTGACCGCTGGTAACGTTGGAGACAAAGTGATTGGCTATGACGTCATCAGGGGGTGAGGCTTATTTCGCCTGGAATCATTGCGGCAACTATACTATAGGTAAGGTTAAGTTAGTCTAGAACGCACAATGTAGCCTAATTCCCTTTGCTACATTTCCATGTTTATACCAAATGATACACCCATACTATATATTCTTGCAACTGGTTCTGGTTTGATTCATGCTATATCAAATGCCCTTTTAGAGGTTTGTTTTAGAGTTCCCCAGTCCAATAGCATGTCGTTTCTCATTGACGTTTCCACTAAACTGTTATGTATTAAGGGATAGACAAATGTAAAAAAAAAAAAAACAAAAAAAAAAAACAGAGTGATTTGCTAAAAAATGATGGTTAAAATGCATAAAACCATTGACAAACTTAAATTTTTTTAGGTATTTGACGAGGCAAATAAAATATGGCATTATCAAGATATATGAGGTAATATTAGCAACAAGGCTTTTTCATATCACAACTATAAGAATATGGTATTTTTTCTGCCTTATTTATCGAATGATATTATCAATAAAAATTAATATTTTATTCGGTAAACATTCCTGATGGTATACCTGTTGTACTACATTAGGGATATTGACACGTTTTCTTACCTGGTTGCTAGGTATACTAAGATTCATGAAGCCAATTTCGTATGCTGCCATCCAAGAAATTACTGATACACTACACCTGTATATATTTTTTTTAATTTTCATTTGTATTTTAGTAATAGCTCGAGCTAATATTTTTCCATTTTACCAGCAACCGTCCCTCCACAACTATTATATATCATAATATGGTCACGAAATAACTTCTACACACAGGTCTAAACTACTACTGGCGAGAATGCTAGTTTTATGCGCCTCTGTTCTTCACTGAAACATCTATATGTAGGGACTAAAACCAGTCGCCAGATCTTATCCATAAGACGACAGAAACTCGTAAACTGGGGTTTATCAGTTCTATCAGTTAATCATCCGGAAAATACATTTTGAAAATCTGTATTACTTACGAAATTCAGAGCTTAATTTCATGATTAAATGACCCATACCCTTCACTGGAGTCTAAAACCGAATATATGTCAATTTGAAGTTATTTGAATGAATTAAAAGCAAGAAAAATATTGCCATGAATTTAACTCATATTTAAAGAAACTGGAGTTATACAATTCTTATGAAAAAATTA
>NC_090725.1:309137488-309149988 GCF_036898095.1 Palaemon carinicauda | reverse complement strand
TAAGGTAATTTTTGACATCAGGACCAAAAACTTGGTTAGGTTAGGTTAGTTTAGGGTCATTGACCATTACATAAACAAAATGGGAGTTACCAAACCCTTGATGTATGATTGCCACATACTGTTCACTTGCTTCTTCTGCACCTTGTACATTTTAGAGGCTTGTGAATCTTCTGAGTGATGCACCAGGAGAGGTATGACTATGTAATCCCCGCTAAAATTAGCACAGAACAGCAAGTTAGATTGTTTCTCAAGAGATTGTGACCAAGAACTGCATTTTCTTCTATAGTAATGGAGGCCCTCCTGGGCTCTTGTTCCAGAATAGACTAGTCTCGTAACAATTAAACACTTGCAATATGAAAAATTCACAATCCACAAACTTTTCAAACTCTTCAACGAATGCCTGTGCTAGCTTCCCATCAGAGCTTGCAGCCTCACTATGTTACACAACACTGTGGAAACCAGTTCTTCTCTTAAAATTGTTAAACAAGCTACAGTTCCCTTTGAAATTTGTTTTTCTTTGTCTGCTAATATACCTGACTCCTTTTTAGCAAGGTCAGTATACAATACCTTTGCTTTTTCCCAAGTAATGTTCTCAGTAATCGTATCTAGTGCTAACAGCTTATTGATCCAGATGAGAAGTAAGTTTTCAATATTATCAAGAAGACATGGTCCTTTTTTCGTCAATTTCAGCACCCTTTTGGTAGAATTAATTGTTATCATTTTCTTCCGTTTTTATTTCAAAACTGTACTATACAAATCATGGCTGTTGTACTATTGTACGTTTTACGGTCCTATCTGGACCGTGGTACATTTATGTCAGGTCTGTTACGCATACCTAGAACATGCTTCTTGATAAGATCTGATTATCTAGATAGATAGAATAAGAGATTTATTATTCCTCGTTTTTCTTTCAATTCCAGATTTGTTTTCAATCCTAGCTGTTTGTGAATCAAGTCTCTATCAAGATGGGCAACAACTTTCCAGGTTATCCAAAAGAAGCCTTCACCCATCGTCTATTGAAACAGACTTTACAAAGTAGGATGAACATTAAAAATAAATGCCCAGTTGTCAATGTAACTTGGATAATTTTAGTATTACTCTATATCACACTGTTGAAATTATATTGTTTTTATTGTGGAACATCTATGGCACATAATTATAAAGTATCTTTTTTTTTATCTTTTTTTTTCTAAATCATTCTTAGATATCTCACATTCAATTATCTTTGATTTTACTATGTTGCAATATACCTAATCTGCAGTTCATTAGTACAAATCACAGTTAGCTGAATAATGAAATTAAGTAGGTTACTCTATTACTATTTTATGATTTTTGATTAATGTTATCTATTCTGTTGATTCACAATAGCTATAAAAGTGAATAATATGTAACAAAGCTTGGTAAATTTAGACATAAGGTAAATATTTATTACAAATATTTATATCGTAAATACTTTATTTTACTCATTCATCAATATGCTTTAGATCATATTCCTATTCCATCAATATCGGTCATCTATTTATAGAAGTAAGTTGCATACAATGAAGTTAATTATTCGTAAAATCTAGGTAAATTAAATGTCTTAAAATGAATCTCTCTCTCTGAGCTCTCTCTCTCTCTCTCTCTCTCTCTCTCTCTCTCTCTCTCTCTCTCTCTCTCTCTCTCTCTCTCTCTCTCTCTCTCTCTCTCTTTATATTAGTATATTGATTACTTTGAAATTGTATTCCAGATACTTAAAAGAAATAAGTATGCGAAGCTTCCAGAAATTTCTAACAGCTTTAGCTTCTGCATCACCTCGATATCATTCGTATCTACTTTATGACGAAGGTTTTTCAGGTAAAACTTTGCAAACCGTGACTGAGTGTGTTTAAGAACTGCTTATTTTCTGATATATATATATATATATATATATATATATATATATATATATATATATATATATATATATTTACATATATATGTATATATTATATGATATATATATATATATATATATATATATATATATATATATATATATATATATGTATATATATATATATATATATGTATATATATGTATATATTATATATGTATATATATGTATATATTATATATGTATATATATGCATATAATATATACATACATTATATAAATGTATATATATATATATATATATATATATATATATATATATATATATATATATATATGCACACATCAAAAGCACTTGTGGCCAAAGATGTTTCAAGTGCTCAAAGATCCATGAATTTTGTGCAGATTATTTAGAAGATAAATTTTGTGTTTACTGCGAAGGAGCTCAAGAAGTAAAATGTAGGAAAACATAGATATTAAATACCCACAATATCCTTCATAATTGTAAAAGATAAAATTAAACATATACTAACCTCACCTTTCCTAATTTCACAATTTACAATTCGCAGATTTCGTTTCATCAGTTGCTACTTTGACTTCCAGTAAGTCAGCCATGACAATAGTAAGGATTCCATCTGGAATTTTAAATCTTAAAAGAATGATATCGTATCCCATGACTTACACGACTGCTGGAAGACGTCATATCTTGGTGTTTAGCTCAACGGAAAACATCGTTGCTTTATTTAAGGAGGTGAGGACATTTGCAATAGGATTGATCCAGCTTCCTCCAGTCGCCTTGGTGACCGCTGAAGTAGCAGCAGTAGGGGATTCAGCATATGAAGCTTCATTTGTGGTGGATAATGGGAGAGGGTGGGCTGTGCACCTAGCAGTATCAGCCAAACTCGGCTGCACCCCTCGTCAGGCTGGGAGGAGCGAAGAGAAGAAAAATTCTCTTTTTTATGTCGGCTACCCTCCAAAATTGGAGGGGAAGTGCCTTGGTAGATAGATAGATAGATATATAGATAGATAAACTAGTCAAACTAGTTTTGTTTTTCAACCGAATCATTAAAAAGCAATTTTCAGCTGGAAAATACAGTATGAAATCATAAAAATTAATATTTCAATATATTAGATACTGATCCTTCAGCAATCATAAATATAGAGACTTATTTCTAATTTGTGTTCAGTTTTCAATGCGATAGTAGTAAGTTATTAGTATTTATAACAACGAAAACGCTATTTATAACCAAATTCTTCACTCGTTCCAACTTTTATTGTTTTGTCTCAACGACCGGTGATATTTCCCAATAAATATACTGGAAAATATCATGTACCCCAAATCTTATCTCAAAACGGATCTCATGAGCTTAAGCATTCATTTAGTCTAAATATAATGTAACGTTGAAATATTGTAGTTCCCTAAGTATGAATGTTTTCAATATCAGTTTGCATCAAGTAAATTAGATTCGTGTATTATTAGAATACTTTTGTCTTCGTAACGTAACTTGTTAAAAAGCAATATCAGTACTCATCTTAATTACTTCATGATTTAAGAGCTCAAGTACAAATCCCCTGGTCTTCTCTGTTGACTGTAGAGGATAACTATGTAAACTGTCCACATCTGCGAGGCCGATTGAAAGAGATTCAGTTTGGTTCTAGCGATTTGGTTTTATATTTTGCACACAATTGTAAGCAACCAAATGAAAATCTCAAAATTATACCATATAAACACCTATATGCATATTCTATCAGTCTAAAGAACGGTTTTCAACATTTCCTACTCCTCTAGGTTTGTTAAGAAATATAAAACCAAGACAATGTTAAATCCTCCTTTTACAAGTATCAATAAGTAATAATACTTGAAAGGTTTAGTCCTTCTGACGACGAATCCCTCAAAATATCCTTGTTAACACCATTATACATTTTATACCAGACAAAAACCGGTTTTCAATATCTCCTGCTTTTCTGAGTTCTTAAGAATTATCAAACCTATACAATGTTAAATCCTTTTTTGTCAAGTATCAATAAATAATAATACTAAAACCGATTAGTCCTGCTGACTATGAATCTCTCGAAATATCAAAAAAATATAAATGGTAAGAGATAATTCTTATTTTAAAGGTTGCTAGAAGAAATCTGGAGAGTCCGCTGATATGGTGGATCGTGTTTGCTTTCGATAAGGTGGTAAAGGAAATACTTCAAGAAATATTACGAGAAGGCTCCCAGGTAAGACAGTTTTTTTAAAATATGGTAACAAATCAAAAAGGTAAAACAAATTTTGTAGAGTATATGGGATTCTTATAGGCAAAAGGTAGAAATTTGAAGTAAGAGAAAGTAATGCCAAAGGTAAATACTAAAGTAAGGCGTGGTCACTTCTTGGGGAAGGGGTTGGGGGTAAGATTGGGGTAGCAAATCCGTCTGCTAGTGACCCAAAGGTTTTGAAATACCAGAATTTAGGTGTTCCGGAAATGAAGCCTTGTGTCTAAATTTCCTATATTTATGTAATTTTCTTCTTTTTTAGGTTTTATGAATGAATGATAGCATATATGCATACACATACATGTGAATATGCGTTTGCTTAAATTTTCACTTCGTAAGGCAAAGACCAATCAATATTTATCCAGGATTTGAAGATATTTGTTTACAAAAGTACAAATGCACCATCTTGAAAGTTAGAGAACTTCTTAATGTTCAACATTATAAATGAAAAATCCTATAAAAATATCATAATTACGGTAAATATTTTCCTATAAGGAACGATAAAGATCGTACGTTTTCCTTTTCTGACTTAAGAATATCCAATTCAGGACTGATTCTCTTTTCAATTTATTCATGTTTTTCTTAAAATTCTTTACTTGGCATTCTTAGAACATTTTGCTGTGTCTATAACACTGAGTAAAGTACCACTTATATTCATCGACTTACAACCTAGGGATTAGTGGTTAGGAAATTCTGCAGCCACTTACCGAAGCCCTCTTTGTCTGCAGAATGTCCCAAATTGCATACATGCTCTTCAAAAGCCGATTAATTTATGTTGTCTTCTGTGACAAGTTTATTTTCTTCCATGGTAACAAACATTAAAGCTGAGATGCGGAGATCTTTTTCCAGTTCATTTTCTTCAATATATCACACTGTCAACTTGATAGATGTACAATTCTTTGCACATAGCAAAATCACTGCACTGATTAGAAACTTTGTAATTCCTTCTTAGAATAGAAGTGGCTTTCCCTAGTAGATATAACACTGCTTGAAAGTAACAGGACAATGATGGTTACATAACGTTCCTGGTTTCACTTTTATTTATGATGACCAACGTCTTTAAGTGCTCTCTGAAGGAAGAGAAATTTCCCATTGTTTACGAAAGTATCTATTTGCTTTAAGACCTAAGTATCTCAAAGTAATTGCCCAGCTCTATGAGACTTCAACTAACATTTCATGTATTTGCCACTCGTGTTACTTTCCTCATGGAATGGGGAAAAGCTATCGACATGTAGATCAATGAATTAAACAGATTTTCGTAAGGTAACTAAAGGATCTGCTGTTTTTCGTTAACTATGGACAGTTTGACCTGAAAACAGGAGGTGAAAGCCAAACTAACCGCAAACACTGTCCACATAGATATGGGAGGTTTCTGAATGTTTTCTAGAGGCTTCATTGCTTACTGCTATTCATTTTGTATAAATATAATGGTGTCCAAGGTTTTGTTTCTATCGTGAATATTTCATTAGAAGAAAATTATTCGAACGAAATATATATATATATATATATATATATATATATATATATATATGTATGTATATATATGTGTGTATATATATATATATATATATACATATGTATGTATGTATATATACTGTATATATATATATATATATATATATATATATATATATATATATATATATATATATATATATATATATATATATATATATATATATACATATGTATGTATGTATATATACTGTATATATATATATATATATATATATATATATATATATTTATATATAAATATATATATATATATATATATATATATATATATATATATATATATATGTATATATATATATATATATATATATATATATATATATATATATATATATATGCATATATGTATATGTGTGTGAGTGTTTAAATCAAGAATGGTTCCCAATGTAACTTGAAAATATTCAGTTTATCCCAATATATGATCTTGCGTTGTAACTCATGTATTCTTTACACGGTGCTTTAAATATACACACACTAAAACATAATTCAAATAAATATGAAATAGTAGTACTGAAGTCAAGTGATTATATCAAAATTATATTTTCTAGGTGATAATTGTCGAAGTACCTGCACAAGACCTTATTCAGATTTATTCCTGCAAAATCGATACATCTGGTTTGTATAAGTAAGTTATTCTTGTTGGTTTCGAATCTACATTGTTTTGAAAGATATTCATATCTTGTGTTCATAACAGTAAAGGGTAAGATTTGTAAATATGATATATGAGATATTGATTTATATTCACTGACAGAAAATGCAAAGCAACATCGATGTACGATTGGATATAACTATTTGTTTCAGCACGAATTCATGACAAGTAAACATATTAGAAATAAAATTACTTTTATTTGATGTTTTAATTTTAACTGCTATTTGCATTCAATTACGTGCGTAAACGTTATTTGCTGAAATCTTTAAAGAAAGTGACATAGTTTGTGTTTTGATTCTTTTATTCTTAAAGTGTTCTGATAAAGTCAGTACTTTTTAACCCATGGCAGGACCCCTAGGATTCCAGCTTTTTTGGGCCACACCAACGAGGGACCTCCCCCTCCCCCATCACCCCCACAAGTGTTTCGTATAATTCATTACAGTAATATTACAAATGTATTAAATAATCCATAGTTTTAACATTTAACACTAAAAGAAAAAAAAGTTGCATAGGACCCCACTTTTGGTGGCTTCTGCTCTTTAGACTCCTCAACATCCATCAATGGTTAACCCGTCTCCCCACCCAGCAAATTTTACGCTCTCCTTTCGTACAATTTATTACAGTAATATTACAAATGAATAGTGTAAACATTTAACGCTAAAAAAGTTGCATAGGCCTCTGGTCTTGCTGAGCCCCTGCTCTTGTTCGATCCCTGTTCTTGCTAAGCCCTGCTCTTGGCGGACTCCTGCTCTTGCTGGGCCTTGCTCTTGCTGGGCCAATTCTCTTGCTAGGCCCGTGGTCATGGTGGGCCCCTGGTCTTGCTAGACCCCTGCTCTTGCTGGTCCCCTGCTCTTGCTGGACCCCTGCTCGTTCTGGGCCCTTGCTCTTGCTGGGCCCCTGCTCTTGCTGGGCCCTTGCTCTTGCTGGAACCCAGCTCTTGCTAGACCCCTGCTCTTGCTGGTCCCTTACTCTTGGTGAGCCCCTGCTCTTGCTGGGCCCTGCTCATGGTGGGTCCATGCTATTGCTGGGCCCCTGCTCATGGTGAGCCCTTGTTCTTGCTGGAACCCTGCTCTTGCTGGGACCTTGCTCTTTGTGGACCCCTGTTTTTGCGGGACCCCTGCTCTTGCTGGGCCTCTGCTCCTGTTGGGCCCCTGCTCTTGCTGGACCCCTGCTCTTGCTGGACCCCTGCTCTTGCTGAGCCCCTGCCCATAGTGGGTCCCTACTCTTGCTGTGCCCCTGGGCTATAGGCTAGTCAGCCATAGTGATTATACGGCCCTGGATATGGTCTATACCACTATGATGGATATTAACTACCTTAATCCACCCTTCAATGAATACACCGTAGAAGAAATATGCCTTCAGTTCAGATACCTTTTTACCACTGCAGGTTTTACAAAAGAGCAACCTGGAGGAACTCTCCAATTAACTCCAAGAATAATCTCTCGCGTCATATTTTTGTCGACTTGGACACTCAATATTCAGATCTCCAAGGACGACTGCTCACTGTTTCGGCCAATCAGTGGGAGCCTTTTGTTTCGATGGTCGAACGAGATGATGGAGAACTCGAGCTGGAATTGGGACTCGATGCTGCTATGATAGAGGCCATGAGTGAAACTCTTAATTTCACGTGAGTCTAAAATAAATTTTCAATTACATGCTCTTAATTTTTTTTCATTGAATAATAAATAGTAATAAAAATAAAATAATAATGATATTAATAGTAATAATAATAATAATAATAAGAATAATAATAATAATAATAATAATAATCACTATTATTAATATCAATATTATTATTATTATTATTATTATTATTATTATTATTATTATTATTATCATAATTATCATTATTATTATTGTTTTTATTATCATTAATATTATTATTATTACTATAATAATAATAATAATGTTAATGATAATTATAGTAATAACAACAACAGCAATAATAATAATAATAATAATAATAATAATAATAATAATAATAATATTAAAAAATAAATAAACAATAAATAATAATAGTAAAAGAAAATCTAGTTAGGCAGATTTTTTTCTTGTTAAATACCTCAGAGAGAGAGAGAGAGAGAGAGAGAGAGAGAGAGAGAGAGAGAGAGAGAGAGAGAGAGAGAGAGAGAGAGAGAATTCTTATTGCATTAGAATATTCCAAGAGAAAATATGTTCAGAGAGTATTTAATTAGCGTGACATTTATACATTATGAAGTTTATAGTGCCATTACGGTGCCTATCTACATTCATGACAAGGAAGATTTTTTTATGAATGGGATATAGAGTATCTAATTTGCTGAAATGTTTCCCATTTCCAGATTATATTACGTATAATTGAAAACATGAAGAAGAAATATATTTCTTAATTGTTATCTTCATAAATTCAAGGCGGATAGATAATCGTAACAATGATAAAAACATTTGATTAATTTTACATGAGGGTACAGATTTATTTCTCTTCATCTGTTTTTGGAAGTTTTTATCGTTTATTTATGAAAGATCTAATCTAATATTGCTACTCTTCTTAGTATATTTTATTTCTATTTCATATTATTTCTCACGTATTTTTTTATTCTCTTGTTTCCTTTCCTCACTGGGCTATTTTTCCTTGTTGGAGCCTTTGGGATTATAGCATCTTGCTTTTTCAGCTAGGGTTATAGCTTAGCTTTTAATAATAATAATAATAATAATGATAATAATAATAATAATAATAATAATAATAATAATAATAATAATAATAGGATTCGGATGGTGACCACGAAAGACGGGGCGTGGGGCGTCCCCTTTCCAAATGGAACAGTCAATGGGATGATTGGGATGGTGTACAGAAGAGAAGCTCATTTCGCTGCCTGTGAATTAACCATTTCAGGTATGTATATGAGACTTTACTTTATTATTCTTAACTCACCAGATATTGTGTTTGATATGCAAGAAACAAGAGTGGAATCTTTAAATTATATTTAACCAAAAATATTCTTTAAAGTAATATTCCTCTTTCATTTCTTCCATCTTGCTGTCGAATCGTTTCTATCGTTTACTTCATTTTGTAAATACTGTTTTTTTTTCCAGTTGCACTGTGGTGGGAAATATTGTGTTTAATACGAAAGGAAACGAGTGAAAATGTAAAATTAGTCTTATCCAACTAAATTATTATGTTATGAGTAAATTGACTCCGGTAAAGGAAGAAATGACAGTAAAGGACAGTAAAGATATATTTTAATTAACTATTCAGTCTGTTCCTTCTTCAATTGCACAAAATTATCTTTTTGTAATTTATTATATATTAGCTTTTTACGAAGCAAATTGTCAAAATATTTTGATATATTACCATAAACCTCTACCTTACTTTCAGCATTTTGAATATGATGTATAACAAAGCTTAACTCAAATGAAAAACTAAGTACATAAATGAAAATTCATTACAAAATTTTCCTTTGATTTCCAAATATTTTGATATATTAGCACAGACTTCAAACTTACTCTCAGCATTTTGAATGTGATGTATAACAAAGCTTAAGCCGAATAAAAAACTAAATACATAAATGAAAAATTAATTACTAGAATTTTCCGTTAATTTCCAATCATCTAAATAATGTAAATATCCGAAGCTATAGTTTTCTTAAGGTGTCATTTTCTTCGATTTTGTCAGATACCCGGGAAGCAATCATAGACTTCACGTATCCATATTACATTGAGATTTTTACTCTGGTCTCGCCAGCTCCGAAGGAAAAGGGAAAGACCTTTGCAGTGTTTTCTTCATTTACGAATGAGGTAATGAGAATTAATACTCAATAAAGTATATTTCATAAGTGAAAGTGGAAATTCTCATTTTCATAAATGTTAAGTCTAATTTAATACTTCAAGATTTAGGTAAGGTTTGTTATCCTAATGGATAACTCAGAGGCTCTCTCTTTTTGACACAAATACAAAAACAAACAGATGCATTCACATATATATATATGTATATATATATATATATATATACTGTATATATATATATATATATATATATATATATATATATATATATATATGTGTGTGTATATAGTACATACAGTAAGTATAAATGTATATATATATATATATATATATATATATATATATATATATATATATATATATATATTTATATACAGTATATATATATATGTATATATATATATATATATATATATATATATATATATATATATATACAGTATATATATATATATGTATATATATATATATATATATATATATATATATACAGTATATATATATATGTATATATATATATATGTGTGTGTCTGTGTGTGTGTGTGTGTATGTGTGTGTGTTTGGGAACCCTTACATTCTATACAAATACAAATATCTACCAAACTCAGGTCTGGATCTGCATTGCCTCCTTAACATTTGCGGTGGGTCTTCTACTGTTTGTCATAACACGGTCAGCTACCTCTTATCTGCATGAGAAGCTGAAGGGCTACACCCTCGAAAACCTGTTATTCAATGTCTACATGAGTCTAGCGAGGCAAGAAAATATGCTGAGAATCAGAAATGTTCCCTTTAAAGTCTCCTTCACCTTTTGGTATTTCTTCTGTCTTATCATAACAAGTGAGTGTTAATTTCTGTGATGTTGTTATGCACATGTGCTTATAACATTATTTGTTTAGAGATTTTCTTGACAGGGTAAATCATTCTATCACATTAAGGCTCGCTTCACACGAATGGATTGATAACACGCGGTTGTTTCCGTGAGGTGGTTTCCGCGCGGATTAGAAATCAATAAAGATCAATGAGACCCTTCACAAGCTATTCGCTCGGAAATATTTCCGTGCAGTAGTGATTTACTAGCCGCAAGCAATGCTAATCCACACTGTTCTATTGTAGCCATTTATAGAAACTACGAGCACGCTCGGGGGAAATCCTCTCTTGTGAAGACACACGTCCTAACGAACGGAAATATTTCCGTATGAAAGAAATCCGCTCTTGTGAAGCCACACTTCCTAACGAGCGGAGATATATCCGTACGGAAGAAATCTGCTCGTGTGAAGGGTGCCTGAAAGAGTTTAACGTGATCCCCAAAACAATGTAAATTACTTGCAGAAGGCTTTAATGTGTAACTTAATTGTAATATGAAAAATCAAAACGCTGAAATTTAATACTTTACGATTGTTATTACTGTAAATATCTAATATTTTTCACTGTTTCCGTTAGCGTCCTATTCTAGCATGCTGATTGCTACCTTAGTGAAACCTTCCTTTGAGAAACCCATAGAATCCTTGTTAGACATCCCTGCAGCTGTGCGAAATGGCTTCACGTTTGCAATCCCAGCGGGTGGTCTGACGGAAGAAATGTTCAAGGTTTGTTTATGTTATTCTCCCGGCAGTATATGTTTATAAATTACTGATATAAATAATAAGTAAAAAATAAAAGCACGCAGAGAGGGTAAACTTGCGCCAAAGCAGCTCAGTTCCTTCAGGCATACCATATGAACCTTCAATAGGCCTCTATTCATTTGTTTGAGGAGAGATGTGTATTTTACCCTGTTGGAGCTCTTGGGCTTGTAGCATCTTGCTTTTCCAGGTAGGGTTGTAGCTTGGCTAATAATAATAATAATAATAATAATAATAATAATAATAATAATAATAATCCAGCAATAGGGAATAATCCTTGAAAAGGGCCCTTTTCTCATATACCCTAAAATTTTCATCAAAATTCCTCAGTAAATTTCTGAGTTACGCTGGTGACAAAAAAAAAAAAAAAAAAGAAAAAAAAAAAAAAAAAAAAAAAAAAAAAAAAAAAAAAAAAGAGGATAAAACAAACTCAGGTTAAAACTTAACCTTCTTGACGGATGTAATCATTTTCAACTGAAATCAGAAACTTCTGTTCACAATATAAGGACTTGTAATGTTACCATATCTGAGTATGAGTACAAGGTTGTGGTATATATATATATATATATATATATATATATATATATATATATGTATATATATATATATATATATATATATATATATATATATAAATAAATATATATACATATATATATATATATATGTATATATATATTTATATATATATATTATATATATATATATATATATGTATATATATATATATATATATATATTTATATATATATATATATGCATATATATATATATATATATACATATATATATATATATATATATATATATATATATATATATATATATATATATATA
>NC_090725.1:309132488-309134988 GCF_036898095.1 Palaemon carinicauda | reverse complement strand
TTAAATTATAAAAACACATTTAATTTTTTTACGAATAGTCTTTAGCATCCATATTTTCATAATAAATTCACTTTATTACCTTCCTGCAAAAAAAAATGACTGTAAATATATAAAATTTTTAAATATATATTTTTCATTTAAATATGAAAATTAAAAAAAGAAAGGTAAAACATGATTTTTTATTCATTTCCTCACGAATGATTTTTAGCTTTAGTATCTTTATAGTAAACTAAACTTCCTGAGAAAAAAATTAAAACAACGTAAATACTAAATGAAAAACGGAAATATATATTTCTCATCTATATATGAAAATTGAAAAAAAAAAAAAGATGAAATATCAGTTTTTTTATTTCCTCACGAATATTCTTTAGCCTTAGTATTTTTATAATAAATTAATATTATTGATTTCTTGAGAAAAATAAGGTCGCCGTAAAAATTACGTAGAAAATAGTAAATAGTAAATATATAATTTGCTCTGAAATACAATTTTATTCATTTTATAAACACCATTAATTGCAAATAATCTTATCTTTTCAGGCAGCTCTCTACATCATTCTCATTGGCTATATGGCATCTGCTTTGGCATTAGGAATAGAGCTCGTTTCGACAATTAAGCTTACTTCACAGTAAAGTGGAAAAGAAGAATTAAAAAAAAAACAGGGCCTCTTAACAATGAATCTTTTTTTCCGGGATACCAAATCATTACGAAAAATATGTAGCAAAAACCATCAAAGTTACCTGCCTTAATTTTTTACTTATTCTGATATTTTTGAAGGAATTGTCAATAAGGACTGATTTCTGTTTGTAGTTTAATGAATAAAAATATTGGATGAATAAAAATACATTGTTTATATGTAGTACCTCTCAGTATTCAGTATACTATGAAAATGTTCGTAAATATAAATCCCAGTATATATATATATATATATATATATATATATATATATATATATATCATATATATATATATATATATATATATATATATATATATATATATATATATATATATATATATATATATATATATATATATATATATATATATATATATATATATATATATATATATATATATATATATATATATATATATATATATATATGTGTGTGTGTGTGTGTGTGTGTGTGTCTGTGTGGGTGAGTTCGTCTGTGTTTTATTCATGCAAAATGAAAAAGTATTTCATATGACTGTTTCAAAGTATATTCCAATGAACGGTCACATTACGAATACTCTAAAACATATGTCATGCCTTGGTCATCAAGAGAGATCATTTCTCACGCCTATTGACGCAAATGGCCTCGTTTAGGTTTCGACAATCGTTTCTATCTTGAGCTTTTAAATCAATCCTTCTCCATTCATCATCTCCTACTTCAAACTTCATAGTTCTCAGCCATGTAGGCCTGAGTCTTCAAACTTTTCTAGTGCTGTCTTAACTCAGTTGAAAGTTTGGTAAACCAATCTCTCTTGGGAGTGCGAAGAAGGATAAGGGAAAAAAAAAATATGAAAATAACCAAAACAGAATTTACATGAAATTGTTTTTTTTTTTTTTGTTAAGAAGATTTCCTAAATCTCGTTTATTTTTCTTCATTGCAAAATATCCAATATTTCAATTTCAAGTTATAATCTAATTTGTCTTCAGAAAGTGACTGAGCTTCGGTGTAATGAGTTCGAGGATAAATACAGACAGACTTATCCCATAACCAGCAAACAAAATTGTAAAAATTCCCTGAAATAAAAATAAGAATATTAAACTTTTCCGTAAAGGACTAACAATCAATTAACAGATCACATAACAGTTATAGTAGTTCAGTATTTACATTTTATATTAGCAATATAAGTCTCAAATTTTTTGTTTCAGAATAGTCTACAATTATTTTTTTCATAATAGTCTCCAATCATTTGTTTCAGAATAGTCTTCAATTAGTTGGTCCAGAATAGTCTCTAATTCTTTGTTTTATAATAGACTCCAATTATCTATTTCTGAATAGTCTACAATCATTTGTTTGCAGAATTGTCTCCATTTTTTTGTTTCACAATTGTCTCCAATAGTTTGTTTCAGATTAGTCTCTAATTAATTGTTTCAGAATAGTCTTAAATTATTTGTTTGTATAATAGTCTCCAATTCAGAATAGATTCCAATTATTTGTTTGCAGAATAGTTATCAATTAAGAATAGTCTCCAATTATTTGTTTGCAGAATAGTCCCTAATTATTTATTTTCAGAATAGTCTCCAATTATTTGTTTCAAAATAGTCTACAATTATTTATTTAAGAATAGTCTCCAATCATTTGTTTCAGAATAGTCCCTAATAATTAATTTCCAGAATAGTCTCCAATTATTTATTTGTTTCAGAATAGTCTCTGGTCTCCAATTATTTGTTTCAGAATAGTCTCCAGTCTCCAATTATTTGTTTGCAGAATAGTCTCTAATTCAGAATAGTCTCCAATTATTTGTTTGTAGAACAGTCTCCAATTCAGAAGAGTCTCCATTTATTTG
>NC_090725.1:309054988-309124988 GCF_036898095.1 Palaemon carinicauda | reverse complement strand
ATGATATCCCACAATGTTAGTCACTCATGTTCAAACTTAAAAAGTTGCTGGTGCGAACCTTGGTTGAGGATAGGTGTGATTCTCATGAACTATCATGTCGAACGTAAGTTATATTCGAGGTTCAGTGATTTTGATATTAGTGGGTTACTTTCAGCTTAATATTTAGAGATAGGTATGTGAACATTTCATACACTTGCATAGTTTTATAGACATACTGTTCTGATATTTTCCTGGATAGTTGCTAGTTCAACTGACTTTTTCGAAAAATGACAAAATTTCTGAAAAATCTTATGAATAAGCCAGAGCTCTTACCCTAAAAACGATTCTCTCGCCCACATAGTACCTATAATTTGCTGAAGATGTTGTTCCGCTCACCTGATCGGTGGGTGCAGGTATTTTGAAATGACCCTAATAGGACACTGATTGACACGAGATACTGTCCGAGGGCAATTTGTTATCCATTCAGAAACAAATAACTCAAAATTCAACCTGGGTGACTGGGTGATGGGAACATCAAGTCTAGTGAGGTAACCATTTTCATTAGCTTTCTAGAAAAAAAAGATGCCACCCCATTTTATACCAGTGATGCATTCACTAACCCCAAAATCCATATAATCCGCGTTATAATGTATATTGTTATCTTTAAGAAGGAAGTGATCTAATTTTCATTTGAAATAAAGACTATTTGATGACTTCATGATGATGTGAGGCACACTTCTAACAGAGAAGATAATCCTGTCGGCCATATAAAAAATTGTTATACCGAAAGAAGAAGGCGTTGCAATCATAAGATTTCAACTTCAACGAGTTCTAATTATATAACTACAGCAATATGTTTCTGTTTATTCAAGATTCAAGTATTTGTTGCTGACCTGAGAGTCATAAATAACAGAAAAATACTCACCCACGCAACAGACGTAAACATAGATGCATTTACTGTACTGTTTGCCAAAACAGAGGAGCATGGAGATAATGTTAAATGCCAGCCAAAAAAGCAACAACAGAGTAAACACCAATTTTACTTAGAGACTATTTAGATATTTGCAGTCAAAATACTTGTCCTTGTGGTTAACACAAATAGTGGAACATGTATGACTTGCTAAAATATAAGAGGAAGCGGATAATGTTAGATTGTGAGAGTAGCATGCAGCGGCGAAGCAAAGACCAATCAATCGTTCGTAGAACAACAGACCAGGTTGCTGCTTACATGGAAAAACTTCTTCTCTTCTTTCCGGGAATAGCTACCATCAGTGCCGGTCGTCATCAACACTTAATTAACCGTGTAATATATTTACGGAAACTACATGTAATCGGAATGGTTTTTCTTTACCATGACTAGCTTCACTTTCAATTTTACATTATCTCTATGCTCTTCTGTTTTGGCAATCAGTACATGAATTCGCTGTGAGAGTTAACTATCTGGGTGAATATCATGGAATTACTTCAATCATGCAACGAATCATCTAATTAGATTGGTCTTTGTTCTCCTGTGGCTCGCTTTGCTATTAACCAGTTTCTCCTCTTTTCTGTGTGGGTGATGATTTTGCTCTGATTTATGACTTTTAGAAGAAATAGATATTGCGAGTATAAATAAACAAATATGTTGTATCGCATTATCAATCTTACAATTTTACATGGACCTATGAAATCACGAAATATATATATATATATTTTTTAATATAATAATGAAATTATTCCCTTATGAACCGGAACAATGTTCATTAAAATACGAGTTTTTTTGCTCTTGAAGATTTCAAGGTATAACGAGTATAAAATGGGTCACTATCTTTATATTTGGACCGCTAAGAACATGGTTCAACTTTCTAATCAAGATATTTGAATTGCTCAAGTTTAATTTAGAGTTATTGGATAACAAATTATCCTTGGGATATCCTGGGATATCCCAGGTCACGTGGATTCCCATTGTTTTTTGTTTTTTTTCAGATTACTAGATCAGCTAGTGGAACGACATATACAATAACTATAACATTGCTATCTTTCAACTTGCTAAGCTACCTAAGTTACAGCCTTAGTTGGAAAAGCAGGATGCTACTACCCAAAGGGCTCGAACAGAGAAAGTAGCTCAGTGTGAAATGGAAATAAGGAAACGAATAGTCATTTCATGTAAAGTAATGAATAAGCAATATAAAATACCTTTAGATCATTAACAACAATAAGATCAATTAAGCACATATTTAGAATGCACTTATGACAACCTGTTCAACATGAAAGACCTTGCAGCAAGTTTGAACGTCTAAAGTTCGATCAATTTAACAGCCAGGTTGGGAAGATCATTCCATAATCTCCTCACTGCTAGAATATAAATGCTAGATCACTGTGTTGAGTTGAGCCTTACGATGGAGAAAGCAACAAAGTTAGAATATTAAATAAGGGATTCAGCAACAAATAAGTCTACATTCATATCCAAAAAGCTTTTATTTTAATTTAGGCCAAACCACGTAAGGAACTGTGTGAATAAGAGAATCCTGTCAAAGAAAAGAGCTTTCTGGCGTAAAAGATTTTACAGAAAGTTTTTAAGTTTATTAAGAATCCCAATTGTTTAGGTAAAGATTCATTCGGGGTTTATAGAATACGCTGAATAGATTTTGTTCTTTGTGTGACTGTGATAGTGTTAGGTATAACAGAGTTACGTTAGTCAGTCAAGATGCGAACTGCTTAGATGAACTGAACTAATGTCTATATACTCTCCTTTGTGGATAACGTGAGTAGCAAAGCAAGTACCGCCTTTCAAAACAGAGGAGCATGGAGATGATGTCAGATTGTAATGAAGGTGAGCCAGTGGAGCAAAGACCAATAATTGATTAGATAACATAATTGAAGTAACTCAATAATACGTTTAAGTATAGGTGACAGCAGATATGTCTAAGAGGGACCCCCTAGAACAAGGGTTCCTAACCGTTTTGTTCTTTTGTAGCCTTGGTTATTTTAAAGATTCTCGTGTACCCCTAAAATTTGGTATGAAAAAGAGAAACAAGTAAAGTATTATTGTGATATAGTTTTATTTTTGAATCTCGTTGAATATTACCTCATGTATTGCACAGTACTGACTATTTCTGATCCAGTGTACCCACTGAAGAGCAAATATGTACCACTGGGGCACAAGTACCCCAGGTTGGGAAACCCTGTCCTAGAATATGAGGTTAAATTCTCATTTTCTATGCAAGCATCGACTTCTGGTTTACCCAGGCTCCATGTAATAATTCTATTATGAAGGGACTGACCTTTCATAATTTGGTAATTCGCTTAGGATGACAACAGCAGCGTCGATAATTGATAGTTGTTCTTGAACAGTTTGTAGGGAAGTGGGGGTCTTTAGGGTTAAAAGCAAAAGCCGACTAGGGTGAGCAAAGAGGCCGTTGTCTGATGAAATTTTAATTATATTTGTGAGGAAGTCGATGTCATCACTGACAAGAAGTATGATTATACAGGATGAGGTCTTCTTTATCTAATGAGAAAAATAAAGTATTTAGAAAGGATCAGCAATATTATGAATTCTATTCTTTGTAAACGAGAAGAAACCATCAAAACAATCAAATATTTTAAAAAAAAGATTTCTGTAAAAGCATGAAACATAATTTCTAAATGAGTTATAATCCTTCTTAATATTTAAAGAAAATGGGACGAAATCAAAGATTTCCCGACGTCACGGAGTAATAAAATCAAAGAATGGGTTAAATTACATTTAGCTTCAGAAAAAATTGATGGCAGCGGAACATAATTTCAACAACATTTTTAATATCGAGATTAATCAATGGAAATGTTTTGCAATTACAGTTTTTTTTTTTTTTTTTTTTTATTATTCTCAAGTTTCTCTATAGGTTGTTTTGCGTTTAACTAAAAAAATGCATACAATGATAAGCAATTATTAGATATTTATTTTTGTTGAGACGATAATTCTTGACAGCAAATGTACATACACTTTATTTAGAGATCTCATTATAAATAAAAAAGTAGAAAATAAGAAATAAAGCAAAGAACAGAGTAAACTTACTTTCAAAGCTTGTTGGACAGTCGATGTGATTTCCACAACTGTCATGTTACTCTTTTTAAAAGGTTGTACATCCATGAAAGCTATTGGGAGTTTTGCATTTATGTCGAGCAGCACCTGTTGAAAAAAATGAATTTAAAGATCAATATGAAGTCTTGGGTGCTCAAATAAATTATGTCCTTAATAACTTGTAAAAACATGCGACTCTTTAAAGTAAATATTGTGAAGGACTAATTAAATCAGTTGAATATTATTCATAACTCGTATGAATAGTACAAGTTTTATCAATAATAAAGATGAATGACATTTGATAGCATAGACACACATACATAAAATACCTTAATTGTTTTATTATATGCATTCTTTTGGGTATCCTAATATCTACTTGTCTTAGACATCTCAGATTTCATTGTACGAAAGTTATCACTTCATATTATTTATGATCATGTCAAAAAGAGTATTTTAAGCCACTTTTAATTTACTATTAGAATTACTAAACAGATAATGAACGGAAATTTCTATATTTGTGATACTGTATTCTACTATGTTTCAAATTGCAATGTTCTATGCAATATTTCGTCACTCTTTTTACTGTACGTTACCACATGCATTATTTGGGCAGACAACTGAAAAAAAAATCCGTCTGGAAAAGTTATCAACCCTTCCACTGCCATTAGTGACTTGGTCAAAATTTGATAAAGGGAACTCTCTTTGGAAATGACTCAAAATTATAAAAAGTTGGTATTCAATGGAAATGCTTTGAAAAAAGCTTTCCAATAAATACCAACATGCAGAGGTTTATGTGATCTTGAATTTTTGTTACATAAGAAGTTTCGTATAACTCCCAACTGGCAATGAAAGGGTATCGTGATTTCAGTATAATATTTTGATGAATTAGGTCAATTGTTACCTGTAAAATAGGCTTTGAAGAACTGCTGTCCTCCGTTATGAAAAGAGTCGTACAATTGGGTGTCAAAGAATCTTGTAGCAAAGCAGACACAGAGTTTTGCACCAGAACGTCCTTGCCTTCTTGAGAGAAGATCCAAATTGCAAAGATATGATTGAAGCAAAAAGTTAGAAATTATTCTATTTAGGGATACCTCAGCTTTATATTGTATTGTTATAAGAACTGATTCCACCCTTTTTTTTTTCACTATATGTTTCTCAAGAAAAAATCTTTTTGTAA
Source organism: Palaemon carinicauda (assembly GCF_036898095.1). Taxonomy (NCBI): domain Eukaryota; kingdom Metazoa; phylum Arthropoda; class Malacostraca; order Decapoda; family Palaemonidae; genus Palaemon; species Palaemon carinicauda. The sequence continues at coordinate 309,119,793 of NC_090725.1, read as the reverse complement.
AACATTATGATATTAATGTGTACCCAATACATAAATATGTTTAAACCAGCTCCATGTTCAATCATTTTGGTAAGTATTCTTCGAGGATCCTAATGATCAATCTTAACTATACCATCATAGGACAGTGATTAACTTAGTGATTGGCATGGGTGCAGAATAAATGAAATATTTCTAAATTAGGGTTTCATAATATATTGCAAAAACATTAGCTTTTCATTGGATCATAATTCTTTCTTTAATTAAAATCATTTCAAGCTGTTAAGAACACTGATTTCCTACATATTTATAAAGGTATAATCCAGTATCAAGGATAATAATAAAAAATTTAAAGTTATATTTGAATAACAGTTTAGGCCATTTTCTTCAAATTCCCCATAAGGTTAGTTATATTCACATGACATGGATATCGAGTGCAATGATTAATTTTCTAGAATTGTAGTTAAAACCTTTAAACTATACTAGTAAAACATTTCCACCAATAAAACCACTATGTTATTATTATATTCTACACTTTTTATATATTTAACTGAAACTACACTTCATACATCAATTGTTCTCCCAAATGAATAATAACGTCTACTAAGGTTTATTTTCTTAATTCTTTTTTCTTTTTTACTTCCCACTAAGGCTCCTCTCTCAAACATAATGACAATAATAGATAAAAAATAAAATTTTCGAATTTCTATCCTAATAATATAAAATTGGTATGATAAAATTCGTAAGCAAATCTTCAAAATATTAAGAAAAGATTGGAAAACATATTTTTGTGATAAAAAAAACTACTGGAATGGCTTACCTGAATGTCTAGGTCTAAGGCTGTGTACAGCTGGTAGCAACATCAGCCATATTACCAACAAAAAGGCATCTCTCCAACAACACTTCAGCATTTCTGTTTTCTCTACAGAAACAACACTCTGTTAGCAATAATTCTTGTATTTTCTTCATTTCTTACAACATTTATCTGACAGAAGGTAACTAGTTGCTAAGTTAAAAATGACTTATTTTCAAATCTCTCACAATAGATCATTGTTATACTACACCTTCAAAATATTTCTGACCGTGTAAATATATTAAAAGCAGACAATGAGGCTTACCGGACATGCAATAATGACCATTCTGGTGAAAAATACCTAAGATCATCAACAGACCTAATCTTGTAGTAGCCCATAATGCTCGTGTGTGTGTATGTATATGTGTGTGTATATATATATTTTATATATTTATATATATATATATATATATATATATATATATATATATATATATATATATATATATATATATATATATATATATATATATTGATGAATAACTTATATATAGGCCTGTATATACATCATATATATACATACACACACACACACACACACACACACACATATATATATATATATATATATATATATATATATATGTATATATATATTTATATATATATGTATAAATATATACTGTATATATATATATATATATATATATATATATATATATATATATATATATATATATATATATACATGAAGAAGGATAGGGAGATAGATAGATGTCTATTGATACACACATACACACACAAACGTATATATATATATATATATATATATATATATATATATATATATATATGTATATATATATTTATATATATATATATATATATATATGTGTATATATTCATATGTATATATATTCATATGTATATATATATGTATGAATAAATATATGGGTGAATTCATATCATTTAGATCATTCAGAGGTGTCTTCATTATCACGGCACTGTTCTTCCGGCCGATCACATAATTCACTTCTAAAGACAGGCTGTCTCCGGCATTTTCTTTTTAATTTTTAAGCTGTGAAGAAAGTCGCTACTGCAATCATGTCAAAATTACTACAGCCATTTCCCTCCGTGGATTTACAACTTGTAAATAAGTGTTTCCCACAAGCGTCGTCACCATTTCTGCAAAATAAATAATAGATACTACTGATATTTTACCTGACCTGGAGTCTTTATATATTTTGTTGGGACAGACCTGGTGTAAAATTACAAAGATTATGACTCAAAAACCACACTTTGGTGTGTATGTGTGATAGCGGCCACCTGTAAGTATGATGACGGCTAAGAATATAGCAGTGTAAGGGGGGGGGGGGGGGTCGCAGGGAGGCATTTGCCCCCAGTTAAGTAAATAGGTAAGGACACGGTTTGTAGGTTAGGTTAGGGGGGAAAGTTTAGTTTATTTGGTATCGATATTTTACGCTCGCAGGAGGAACTGGCCGCTGATATACAAAGGCTCCCACACTTTAAAAGGGAAAGAAACAAAGACATGAACCTAACCTAGCCTAAGGTTCCCCACCTAACGTAACCTAGGAGACGTATCCTTACCTCCTTAGTCCCTTAGACTGCCCTATCCTTACCTATTTAGCCCCTTAGACCGCCATGTCCTTAGCTTACCCCAAGACTAAATCTCAACCTTGTGCTTCCAAACCGGCTTTGATCCTGGCACGGCAACACTAAATTATGTATATCGTAAAACTAACTTCATAATATCGTATTGTGGACCTAGATAAACAACATATTGCCATTTTTCACATAAATAAAATTGATTTGACAAGTATTAGGAAATTTCACGCCTGTAAAAACAAACTATTTACACCCCAGGAGATATTTCATTAAGGACCACAGTGTAGGAGAAATTGTATATACTAAAAACCCATTCTCGTCTGACACCATACAAAACTTAACCAAAAGAAAGACTTAATTACAAATAAAAGACATCCTGAACTTCGTATAATGTGAAAATAGCTATTTATGATAACTCACCTTTATCTACAGTTGAAAAGGCTTTTTAATATTGGATACTTTGCCGTAAATTGAGAACGGACGCCAAGACACATGTTGGACTTCGATAGTCTCAAAATATAAACAAACAGCAGCAGTTTGCTCAAAGAAAATCCCTAGACACTCAAAATTTTTCTCAAGTCTGAGCTAATTTCCCCATTTATTCGTTAACAATATTTGAAATAACTGCTTTATTTACTACTACATCTTCCCAAAATCAATTATATTTTGTATTTTCTTTGATGAATTATATTAATTACAATACAAAAACGTTAGAATTTAGATTACAACAGTGAATTAAAGCAATCTGACCTGCAAAACTTTTCCCCAAGATTCACTAGAAATTCCCTATTTTGGGACAATTTCCTTAAAAGTAGGGGTCCATTGTGCGACGTATTTCTGGTTCAGTTCAGGTTCGATGTAACGGCTCCTCTGATAATCAAAAGAGATTCAAGTCTTTATCTTTCTATTAGTTTCTTTTGTCTTTATCTTAAGATCGTCTTTAATAAACTCTCTCTCTCTCTCTCTCTCTCTCTCTCTCTCATCTGAGGCGAAATTCTTCACCTTCCTTATTTCCTCCAAATGAAAATTATTAATAATAAATAGAATTTTTAACTTCTTCGCCCAAAAGTTTAGTGAGAGAGAGAGAGAGAGAGAGAGAGAGAGAGAGAGAGAGAGAGAGAGAGAGAATCAAATACGAACAACGGTCACAAGATTTCTCGTCTTAGAAATGTTCAAATTTTCTTGACGTCGACTTCGTTTACAATATATCAAATGGCCGTTATATAAATAAAATTATATAAATCCCAACTTTAAATAAGAAATTAAGGCTTATAGTGTAGGCCTATGAGTGCTTTTAATAAGCCTAAAAAGTGCAAATTGACAACTGCGTATGCGAAGTCGAAGTTATATAATTAGACATTCGAACACAAAAATGAAATATTTCGCGAATATTGTAAAGTAAGAATTTAATTCGTAAAACTAGACCTACGCCATTGTTTTTACGTAAATTTTCTCTCGATATTTGAACAAAATGTACTGAAATTTGTAAGATTCCTCTTGACCTGAGAAAATAATTATGTATCTGCCAGTTAGTAAACTGTAGTTGGTCGCTACCATGGCCAGATGAGACATGTAGGTGCAGCAACCTCATCCCTCGTTCTGTGTCTAAGATTATTATACATTTGGCAACAAGTTTCGACGAGGACGAGCTGTGATTGGCTGAATTGAAATGGAGTTCTGTGATTGGTTGATTCGAAATGGGTGGAGGGTATAAATAGGAGGAGCCAACCAGTTGGCACTCAGTAGAGGGGGAGGGGAGGGTGGGGTAACAAGGGGAAGGGAAAGGGGAGGAGGGGATTGGGTGGGGAAGGGTTGGGTGTTAGGGTAGGGTGGGAATGGGTGGGGGGGTAGGGTAGGGTGGGAATGGGTGGGGGGTTAGGGTTGGGTAGGGGGGTAGGGTAGGGTGGGAATGGGTGGGGGGGTAGGGTGGGAATGGGTTGGGGGTAGGGTAGGGTGGGAATGGGTAGGGGGGGGTAGGGTGGGAATGGGTTGGGGGTAGGGTAGGGTGGGAATGGGTTAGGGTAGGGTGGGAATGGGTTGGGGGTAGGGTAGGGTGGGAATGGGTTAGGGTAGGGTGGGAATAGGTTGGGGTTTAGGGTAGGGTGGGAATGGGTTTGCCTGGGGGAGGGTTGGGAGTTAGGAATGGGTTGGGGTTAGGCTAGGGTGGGACAGGTCTGGGGGCATGGGTAGGGTTAATGTAGAATTGGGTAGTGTGTGGTTATGGGCAGGTTGGGTATGTGGTTAGGGATATGACCAACGGCCCAGGGAAGACCAGGCAATGGCTGCTGATGAGTCAGCAGGTAAACCAACAGGCTCCACCACCAGACACCCCACCCTTACCTCACATGGATGGTTGGTGAGGTTGCAGACACCACAAGAAACAACTAAGCAAAGAAATTAATTATTAAAGTCACGTTAAGATCTATAAGTTTATCATTTAGTTTATAATAAAACATAATAAACTCCATTTGGGAACTCAATTTACTATTTGACAAGTCTCGTTCGTTCGTTTTAGATGATCTCAGCCTTAAAATAAGGGGTGAGGGGGAGGGAGGGACACGTTGTTGCAATCATTTCTCAAGTATTTGCGTTCGTATGTGTTCAAGCTTGACTTCATTTGGACAGGTATTTATAATACCAGTTGTTCCCGGTACATATGTGATTAAATTTAACAAAAATACCTTATTCATAATCATTAAGAATTACCAGACTCACTTTACTTTATAATTGTTTCATATAAATTTAAAAAATGAAGACGAAGTCAAATCACTCCGAGCATTCGTTCGAGTTAAGATTTGACACAAGTGTAGCAACAATAGTGTTCTATTTGCGTTCGTATGTCCTCGATTTTGACTTCAATTATAATAAGTAATTCCACACATATTATTTGCGGTACAACTATGATTGAATTCATCAAAAGAACTCCATAATTTTATTTAATAATTACAAGCCTTAATTTATGTTGTATTTGTAATAAATGAATATTATATATTAAGATGAAGTCAAATCCCTTTGAACGTTCGAACCCAACTGCCTTCAATTACAGACGAGAAATCTTAATCTTAATTTCATCATCATTAGTTTTACAACTTTAATGGAAAATGTCATTAGGAACAACAACATTAGAAACAACATCTCAAAGACAAACAACACTGAAATAACAGGAATTAAGACATCAAGAAAAACAAAAGTGAAGGTTTTAAGAACACCAGGAAAAAAACAACGATAGAAGGAACAACATAGAAAACAACAGTTATGGAAACAACAACAACATTAAGAGCAACAACTCCAAGAACTACAACAGTAGCAACAACATCTTGAATGGCAGACACCAAAACAACAACACTAACAATAATACCAAGACCTACAACAGTAGCAACAACATAAAGAACAACAACATAGAACAACAACAGTAGCAACAACATAAAGAACAACACAGAACAACAACAGTAGCAACAACATAAAGATCAACAACAGTAGCAACAACATCAAGAAAATAAATACAATAAACAACACCAAGAACAACAACACAGAATAACACCATCAAGAACAAGAAATACTAATAAAACAACAGTAGCAACACCAAGAACACATATACAAAAACAACAACAGTAGCAACAACACGAAGAACAACAACGACACAGGACAACAACATCAAGAACAACACACACTATTACAAAAACAGTACCAAGAACCACTGTAGCAACATCAAGAACAACAACAAAGAACAACAACAGTAGTAACAACATTCTAAACAACAATCAGCAAATACACCAAGAATAACAACAGTACTATCAACATCGTGAATAACAAACGCCAACACAACAACAGTAACAACAACAATTCAGGCTAGAGTGAGAGAGAGAGAGAGAGAGAGAGAGTAGGCCTATACTCTCTTTGAGAGGTTGGGTGTCTTACTAATTTTTAGCTGCCTAATACGATGTCAGGATCATGAAAGTCTTATTTTCCTCTCAGTGTTTAAAGGTCACTCATGAAGGGCACAAGCAAGGGTCGGTGACAATGCCCTAGAGACTGACCATATATACATATGATCAGCGCCCAAGCCAACTCTCCACCCAAGCTAGGACCATGGAGGGCCAGGCAATGGCTCACGATGACTCAGCATGTAGACCTATAGGTTCCCTCAAACACCCCATCCTTAGCTCGCAAGGATGGTGGGGTTGCAGACACCACAAGAAACTATAAAGGTTGATCGGGTCTCGAACCCCAGTCCGGCAGATTGCCAGGCAGTTAACAAAAGTAATATAGGTGTTGAATTAATTGTCTTTCCCCAAACGTTTTTAATCGTGACATTCCCAAAGTTGTGATGTGTAAGGGACAGGCGCCAAAAGGCTGGATAGTAATTAGGCCTCTGTGAGTGTGCACGAGTCAGGAGGTGAGGCTAGAATAGATACTTATTCTCTATCCCTGACGAGGATAGTTACTTTGGAACATGTACATTGCAAGAGAGAGAGAGAGAGAGAGAGAGAGAGATTTACTATCAAATAAAAGTTCAAGTTTAATCGTCCACTCTAAACCAAAGTCCATCCGATTAGCCTCCCTGCTCACACCATTATTGGTCTACATACTGAAGAAAGGTAGTGTCCCCCATCGGCCTCTCTTCTAAATCAAAAATATTAATAATGAGATAGGAAATCCTCACTCATTTGTCTCAGCGAGGATTAAAACTTCAGTATATAAAACGAAGTAAAGTGAGAAAATCTAGTCACAATGAAACACCCTATTCGAACTAAATATTTCCCAGAACATTTCGTTCATAATTCTATTCGTTTGATCATGAAACTTTGAGATGACACTGAAATCAAATGTGGAGAGAGAGAGAGAGAGAGAGAGAGAGAGAGAGAGAGAGAGAGAGAGAGAGAGAGTAGCATCTCAACTATGCGAACTTGCTCATTTCCTTCTCTGCCGGAAGGGCGTATGTAACAGTGGAAGGATTTCCTCCTCTATTCCCTTGTCTTTAAGGTCGACGATAACTCACGAGTAGCTTCGATTTTCCGCATATCGATAGGTGGTTTCTTTTCTAATCAGGAATATATTTAAAACTGTCATTTTGTTTAGAAGAAAATAATTTCTGTAATGAAACTAAAGAAGAAAATACATTCTGAACAAAAATTACATTTGATATCGGATGATTCTGATGAGCGGCGCTGCCACTTTTCCTCCTGACAATATTATTTCCCTCTCTGAAACTGATACTGCGTTTGGCCTTCCACTTACATTTGGCACAAACTAGAATTTTCGAAATATGTAGAATCTCTCTCTCTCTCTCTCTCTCTCTCTCTCTCTCTCTCTCTCTCTCTCTCTCTCTCTTCACACACACTATTCAATGTTTTAATCGTTTACATTATTAGATGTTGTCGATTCCAAAATAGTCATAAACCGAAATTTCCCGCCTTTACTTCCCGTCAACCTCTCGCCGAGTCAATTGGCTTTGGCTTCGTCTTCATTTTAAAAGATTCCAACTTCTGTAAGTAACAGATACAATACAAAGTGATTCCTGAATTATTTATATATTACGTGTAGGTAAGACCTATCAATTTTTGGCTAATGTTACTTTACTTTTACTTTTAGGGGTTTATTTCTCGCCCTCCATCAAACACTAAAGGTCTGTTCAGGCGGGCCTTGGTGTGTGAAAAAATAATTCCTTTCCAGTTAATATTTTGCTCTGTATCGTTATCAGTTATTTCGCTAGCATTTGTATTCAGGCTTAATAGTTTTCAGGTCACTATTATAACACTTTCTAAAAAGATAAGTCTTCAGGTTCTTCTTGAAAGCTGCCACATTATTGCTATTCTTGACATCGAGTGGAAGGTCGTTAAAGAGTCTCGGTGCAGCATAACTGAACGTTCTTCCTCCTATTGCATGATTCACACTAATTTCGAATAGTCTATGTGGGTCATCTGCATGTCTAACTCTTACAGCGGCGCTGGTAGCTTCAGGGTAGGGGACCAGGCAATCACGAAGATATTTAGGCTTATCACTTATAAGTGCTTTGTGAGTCAACAAGCAAATTTTAAATTCAATTCTAGCCTTAACAGGTAACCAATGTAGATCGATCAGTGCAGGAGTTATTCTCTCCCGAAATTTAATGCCTTTTATCAGTCTAGCCGCCCGGTTTTGCACATTTTGAAGCTTTCTTGTTGTCCCAAGAAAAGAGTGATATGATAACGACTTAGGTTAAATTGAAGTCAGAGTCTCAGTCATGCGAACTTGAGAGCCTTTATGAACCCAAGATCACGTGATCTCTTCTGTCAACAGGTTAGGCCTAATCAGATTTTGAGTCTCAGAACCATTTGTGTGAAATCTAGTTTAATAATCTAATTGATGTAAACGTCGTGCAAGCAATTGAAAGAGTCTCTGTTGCTTGGAATTAGCAGCTAATCTCGCGATTGCATCTAAATAATCAGTAGTCTCACCTTTGAGCCACCGCCTTGCTAAGGACTAGACTCCTTTCACTGTCGCCAACACACACATGATTTCATTTATCTATTAGTTTACCTTTGAAGGCTGGAGAGAGAGAGAGAGAGAGAGAGAGAGAGAGAGAGAGAGAGAGAGAGAGAGAGAGAGAGAGAGATGGTACGACCAGAAATTTCAACAGTTTTTAAAGACAATCTGCCATTTGTTTTCAAAATTGTGTTCTATAGGGTTCCCGTTATTATTATTATTATTATTATTATTATTATTATTATTATTATTATTATTATCCAAGCTACAACACTAGTAGGAAAAGTAAGATGCTATAAGCCCAAAGGCCCCAATTGGAAAAAAATAGCCCAGTGAGGAAAGGAAATAAGGAGATAAATAAATGACATAAGAAATTATTATTATTATTATTATTATTATTATTATTATTATTATTATTATTATTAGCTAACCTAAAACACTAGTTGGAAAAACAGGATGCTACAAGCCTAAGGGCTCCAACAGAGCATCAATGACATTCCTATGTTTCTCACCTTTCTCACCAGACGCCAGGTAGGCCTCCAGGCCTGTCAGTCGTCCTGCTTCAAGAACTGTCTCCATTCTTGGCGATCCTCATAGAGCCTCATCTCATCAACTTCCCGCAAACTGAAGCCTCTCCTCTCTACTCCTCTCTCTATGTTTTGTAGCCATCTCAGTTTTGGTCTTCCTACCGGTCTCCTTCCTTCTGGTGTCCATTCCAAAAACCTTACAGGATATCGCTCTTCCTCCATTCTTTTGACATGTCCAAACCATCTAAGCTGTCCTCTCTCCACAAAATCCAGAATCCCCTCCACTCCCAGTTCTCTTCTAATATCTTCATTTCGTAGTCTATCCAGTCTTGTCACACCTTTTATGAGTCTTAAGGCTTTCATTTCAGCTGCTTGGAGTTGGCTTCTAGTTCTTGATGTTAATGTCCATGATTCATGGCCATAAGTCAATATTGGTCTTAAAATAGCTAGGTATATTATGGTTTTCACTTTGCGAGGTATGTTTCTGTCTTTCATTCGTGGATAGAGCAGATACAAATTGCTACTGAATTTCTGAACTCGGGCAGTTATTTCCAGTTTTGGATCGTTTTGGTCACAAAACTCCACTCCTAAGTATTTGAAATTTCTACACTGTTTCAATGTATGGAATCCCTGAGAAACTTATAAGAGCAATTTATAACACCTATCAAAACATCAAATCCAGAGTAAAAACAAATCAAGAGAATGAAGATTGGTTTGAAATTAAATCAGGAGTAAGACAGGGCAGCGTCCTTTCTCCACTTCTTTTTATATTGTTCCTAGACAAATGTATGAGGGAACGAGGCGAGGACGAAGCTGAAGATATGATCATCAACCTTCTGTATGCAGATGACCACGCAATGATAGCCCCCAACGCAGAAGCTCTCCAAGAAAACGTCAACAACTGGAATGCGATCTTAACAGCAAATGGAATGCGGATCAACAAGGATAAGACAGAGATTATGCACCTATCACGAACACCAAACAACGTAGGTGTAGAATTAGAAGGTCCTATGTTTATTTGTATTAATCATGCATGTATGCTTATGAAATCTCTCTCTCTCTCTCTCTCTCTCTCTCTCTCTCTCCTTATTTCATCACACTGCTTTTTTCAAGTCGCAATTTAGCTTTTAGACTTATTAGGATTCCGTCTTGTCCCTGTGAGTTTTACATAGGCTGTTAATTCGGGATATTTAGTCATAGTAGTTGTTAATTTTGAAGATAATTCGAAAGTTTTAAGAGGTAAAATAGTTTCAAACTTTTAAGATACACAGGTTTAAGATAGTTTCATAGTTTGAAGATAGTTTCGAAAGTTTTAAGATAGTTTCGAAAGTTTTAAGATAGTTTCAAAATTTAAAGAAATTTTTAAAATAGTTTCAAAAAGTTTTAAGATATTTTCAAAAAGTTTTATGATAGTTTTGAAAGTTTTAAGATAGTTCCGAAAGTTTTAAGATAGTTTCAATAGTTTTAAGATAGTTTCAAAAAGTTTTAAGATAGTTCCAAAAGTTTTAAGATAGTTTCGAAAGTTTTAAGATTGTTTCAAAAATTTTAAGATAGTTTTAAGATAGTTTCAAAAATTTTAAGATAGTTCCAAAAGTTTTAAGATAGTTTCAAAAAGTTTTAAGATAATTGCAAAAGTTTGAAGATAGTTTACAAAAGTTTGAAGATAGTTTCAAAGTTTAAAGATAGTTTCAAAGTTTTAGGATAGTTTCAAAAGTTTTAAGAAAGTTTGAAAGTTTTAATTGTTAGAAAATAGCACCTTTGGTTTTTCCTAGTTTTATCTGATTGGTAATCTGACAAATTGATTTGGTTTTTCGAAGAGGTAAAGGTGATTTCTGGTGATTAATGTCTATAATTATTTGAATAATGATATTCTTATCAAGGAATATTTCCTTTTCTCTCCCATTGGGACACTCAAAAAATTCATTTACTGTTGTAATGTTTCTAAACACTGAGAGCCTGTTCCCCTTTCTTTCCTCTAGCATTTCGAAACCCAAAAGGCTGAAAATCAGCCCCCTTGAAATCAAATAGCTGAAAATCAGTCCTTTGAAACCAAAAAGCCTGAAAATCAGTCCCCTTGAAACCAAAGGGCTGAAAATCAGTGCCTTGAAACCTAAGGGCTGAAAATCAGCCCTTTGAAACAAAAAGGCTGAAAATCAGTCCCCTTGAAACCCAAGGGCTGAAAATCAGTACCTTGAAACCTAAGGGCTGAAAATCAGCCCTTTGAAACCAATGGGATAAAAATCAGCCCTTTGAAACCAAAGGGCTGAAAATCAGTTCCCTAGAAACCAAAGGGCTGAAAATCAGTCCCCTTGAAAACAAAGTGCTGAAAATCAGTCCTTTAAAACCAAAGGGCTAAAAATCAGTCCCCTTGAAAACAAAGTGCTAAAAATCAGTCCTTTGAAACCAAAGGACTGAAAATCAGTCCCCTTAAAAACAAAGGGCTGAAAATCAGTCCCCTTGAAACCAAAGGGCTGAAAATCAGTCCCCTTGAAACCAAAGGGCTGAAAATCAGTCCGCTTGAAAACAAAGGGCTGAAAATCAGTCCTTTGAAACCAAAAGGCTAAAAATCAGGCCCCTTGAAACCTAAGGGCTGAAAATCAGCCTTTTGAAACCAAAAGGCTGAAAATCAGTCCCCTTGAAACCAAAGGGCTGAAAATCAGTGCCTTGAAACCTAAGGGCTGAAAATCAGCCCTTTGAAACCAAAGGGCTGAAAATCAGTCCCCTTGGAACCAAAGGGCTGAAAATCAGTGCCTGGAAATCTAAGGGCTGAAAATCAGCCCTTTGAAACCAAAAGGCTGAAAATCAGCCCTTTGAAACCAAAAGGCTGAAAATCAGTTCCCTGGAAACCAAAGGGCTGAAAATCAGCCCTTTGAAACCAAATGGCTGAAAATCAGTCCCCTTGAAACCAAAGGGCTGAAAATCAGCCCTTTCAAACCAAAAGGCTGAAAATCAGACCCCTTGAAATCGAATGACTGAAAATCAGTCCCCTTGAAACCAGTTTATGGAGTCTTGGTGCGAGACTATAGCATCTCTCCATAAGTTTAATAAACAGTCTTTTTAGTCATGATTGATTAAGTGCAATGTACATGCTCCAAAGTAACTATCCTTGCCCTGGGATAGAGAATAAGCCTCACCTCCTGACTCGTGCACACTCACAGAGGCCTAATTACTTATCCAGCCTTTTGGCGCCTGTTCCTTATTACACATCACAACTTTGGGAATGTCACGATTAAAAACGATTCAGGAAAGACAATTAATTCAACACCTTTATTACTTTTGTTAACTGCCTGGCAATCTGCCAGACTGGGCTTCGAGACCCGGTCAACCTTTATAGTTTCTTGTGGTGTCTGCAACCCCACCATCCTTGCGAGTTAAGGATGTGGTGTATGAGGGAACCTATAGGTCTACATGCTGAGTCATCGTGAGTCATTCCCTGGCCCTCCCTGATCCTAGCTTGGGTGAAGAAGGGACTTGGGCGCTCACCATATGTGTTCATGGTCAGTCTAGTTTAGATGAACTGTTATGTAGTGTAAATATAGTTTTAAGAAAAATTGATGGGGCAGCGAATATGGCGATTCATTGAAGTGGTGAAAAGATTAGCAAAGAGAAGAGGCATTGAAATATTCATCGTCAATCGGTCTAGTAAGTGGAAATGAGGGCAATGTGCTAGTAAAAAAGACTGTCATTCAGAAATACCGGTTAGTATGAGAGAAAGATGATATCCAGGAATCGTAAGAGGGTCTGAAAGACAGGTTTAAATTAGGCTGGTGTCCCTTATGTGTAGGCCTATGAAGCGACTGATGAGGCTTCACTGCTCAGGGAGCTCATCCTTGATTCAGTAGTTAGAGGTTGAATGTGGCAGTAACAGATTGATTCTCTCAGGAGCCACACCCTGTTAGGGGGAGATATTATGAAAAAAAAAAAAAGAGTAACGATAAATATTGAGTGAGGTGGTCTACTTGCCAACAGACCAGAAAAGGAGTATGGTCAGAGAAGAGAGAGAGCAAGTGGTGATTTACCCTTCATGATGACATATATGATGCAACCTACTATGCATATCATACCCTATGACATACTGTTTTTCGCAAATATCTTTGAAACGAAGACTCGGATCAACATGGTGCTTCAGCACAGAGTGTTTCACACACTCCGCTAATTTTCACCAATATTGTACACTGTCAAATGCGGCTAATTATGGCGTTTACTCTTGACTGTGAAGTCAAAAACCTGCGTGAGCTACTACACATTCGAACAGGTGAGGCGTGATGTATTTGTGACGTCTATCCACCCACTACCTCCACTCCTGGCTTCCCCTACTCCCTTTCCTTCCCTCTTACCCCCCTCCTTATCCCCCTACCTCTTTCTCCTCCATACCTCCCTTACCCCTTCCTCATCCCCCCCCCTCTCTCTCTCTCTCTCTCTCTCTCTCTCTCTCTCTCTCTTGAGGCTACACGGTATATGAAGCCAGACACAAGTATGATGAATTAATGACAGATCAATGAAAATTATATGCCGTGTAAAGTTTGATCGTTTATGCAAACAATCGTAATCGATGGTTCTTGCTTCTTTGACGGTTATACCGTATTTGGTAAGTGCAGAAGGTAACAGTGATGAGGAAGATGACCTGTTTGTCGAGAGTGATGAATATTAAAAGTAAAATATGTGGTCAGTTATTTATAGTATTAATCCAGCCATCATATACTCGCTGTCTATTTATGTCTGCAATGACTTCTTAACACATGGCAGCCTTTTATTAATATTAGAATAAATTATTCATATATTTATCACTTCAATTTCGTTTTAAGTTTTTACTCTGCATCGAATTTCCACTTCAGTTCCACCCTTTTCCTTTCCATCTCTTACACAATTTCTTATAAATGACCAAGCGTCAGCTACAACCTTCATCCCATCATACGTTCAACATAACCTATGAGTATTAGGGTCGCATACTCGTATAACTTTCAATGGTTGTATAATTGTCAAACAAACCTCATAAAATAATTAAGCAACAACAAGTTGCGCTGGAACAGGAATCAGGGTCATACATAAAACACCCTACCATACTTAACATATATACATTCGAGTTATCCGCCATTATAAATAAGTCATATGTGTGCATAGGTTCATTTCTTCGTGTGCAGAGAGAGAGAGAGAGAGAGAGAGAGAGAGAGAGAGAGAGAGAGAGAGAGAGAGAGAGAGAGAGAGAGAGAGAGAGAAGGGTAATTGAGGGAGATGAAAGGGAGGTATGGAGGTGAAAGAGGGCGGGAATAGGGAGTAGGAGTAGGGTAGGAGGGAAAGAAAGGGAGGGATGGTGGTAGTAGGGGAAGGCAGGGGCGGAGTTAGTGGATGAATGGACGTCACTACTACGTCACGCCTCACCTGTTCGAATGTGTAAATGGCTCACGCAAGTTTTTGACTTCACAGTCAAGAGTAAACGCCATGATTAGCAGCATTTGACAATGCACAGTAGTGTCAAAAATTAGCGGAGTGTGTGAAACAATCTTTGCCAAAGCACCATGCTGATCCGAATTTTCGTTTCAAAGATATTTGCGAAAAACAGTATGTCATAGGGTCTGATATGCATAGTAAGTGCATTCGAGTGATATGATTTCAGATCCAAATAGATGCCGATAATCTATCTGGAATTTTGGCTCAAACTTAATGTCTGGCGTTTCTCAATAAAGATCTCTTTTGATCTAAGTTATTATTTAATGGACGAATTATGGAATTCTGGTGTCTTTATGCAGTCACAATGAGGAGAAGTTGAGGTGATTTATATTTTAATGCAGATAAATAGTTTATTGAATGAATTACTGCTTCAATACAGTTGCTGCCTGAGTTTATATATATATATATATATATATATATATATATATATATATATATATATATATATATATATATATATATATATATATATATATATAATTCTAGATCCCTATGCATGAGATAGGAATAGCGAATGCTTCATTAAAGGGTGTGGAATAATCATTCGTGAAACAAACCCCCCCCCCCCCCTCTCTCTCTCTCTCTCTCTCTCTCTCTCTCTCTCTCTCTCTCTCTCTCTCTCTCAGATATTTGATTTGATGTCTACTTTTAAATATTTTTCTTCCTTTTTACACTCTTCTCGACTTAAACTCCCTAAGCCTTTGCATATCCGATTAACAAAGTCATAATCATGACAGCGACCCTCATCGTGAACCTCATCGCCGCTAAACATCCCGTAGGGTATAGCACCATAAGGTGACCTGACACCCCCCTGCTTCACGAGTGACCCCTTGACCTCTTTTAGCCTTCTCCACTTTGCATTCGCAGCGCCTTCCACTTTTAAAAAAGCCATTTTACATCTCCTATTCGTCTCCTGCGGTGCCTTAGATGACCGCGGAGGTAGCAGCAGTAGGGGATTCAGCATTATGAAGCTTCATCTGTGGTGGATAATGTGGGAGGGTGGGCTGTGACACCCTAGAAGTACCAGCTGAACTCGGTTGAGTCCCTTGTCAGGCTGAAGGAACGTAGAGAGTTGAGGTCCCCTTTTTGTTTTGTTTCATTGTTGATGTCGGCTACCCCCCAAAATTGGGGCAAGTGCCTTGGTATATGTATGTATGATTTGTCTCCTAAACGTCTCTAATTCCCGTATCTTTGTACACACATCAGAAATGGAAATTCTACATACAAAGGAGATATTATGTTCTAGTTGTATTTCGGGTATTTTTGATTTCAAATTAATTATATCCACACTCTTTAGGTTTTAAGTTGTGTATTCTTTTAAGTATTCAAAATAATTCTTGTGTTGATACGATTAAAGCCCCATTGATATGATTAAAAGTACTGATTTGATCTGGAATGTTGATCTTTGCACTAAAGCGCCAGTTGTTAGATATTCTCATAGAATAATGACATGATCTTAATAAAAATCCCTGACATTACGCTTTGTTTTAGATGTTATATTGCAGCTCTAGGTAACTCGAATGGTCAGTCAATTTCCGAGAGTAAAATTGGATTGCTAGCAACGTCTTTTGATAACTATTTACGCTTGGTTGCACTTCATTAGCGTTGTATGTAATATATATATATATATATATATATATATATATATATATATATATATATATATATATATATATATATATATATATATATATATATATATATTAATCGTAGGTTTATCCATTGGTTTTAAATTACTCCTTGTGATTCTTCGCAAATTTTTTTTTTTTCACTGTCCTAGAATGGAATGGTTACGGTTTCATACTTTGAGAATTTTTGATATTCAGTTTTGCGTCTGTTACACTACATATACTGAGTTGAGTTTCATCAAAGTAGAATAATATTTTCATATATGATTGAGTCAGTGTTACGATGGCAATAATTCTTGGAGACGTTGGTTTTTAGCCTATTTCTGTTCCTTGGGGCTCATCATCTCATTTGCATAAGTGTACTTGAAGTGGATTGTAGCACTATTTAGGGCCTCTTGCTTTATCTACATCAATGGTTAATGATGATATACCCATGATTTTGAAATTTAGCTCGAGTGTTAGTTTAACTTGTTTGTGACTAATGAGACATTTAAATTCGCAAATTATTCATTAGTTTTAATTATTTCCACTTAGTTTATTTAGTAATTATTTCATAAATTAAATGTACATTATTCATTATTGATATATATGTATATCAAAATTATTTTCAACTGTTTGTACAGTTTTTTTTTCTGAAGTCCACTTTACACTTCTATTTTCACTTGAGGTATCGACATCTTACTTTGCAATTTCATGGCAGGATCTTTAAGAATATAATACAACTCGAATAATATGGTTATCATGTCAGCCTCCAGATAAGGCTTTGAATATTAGAATAATCTTTCGTATATAGATTATTTCTTTTATGCTTCTATATTTTTCAGTGTTCTAGAGTTCCTTTAATTCTCTCTTTATTGTCAATATCTGCAGCTACCCGAAATTAATGTTCAATGCTTTGAACGAAACTCAAATTGTGTTTAGTCTGTCTTGTTTTCTTTTGTGAGATGATATAAAAAAGCTTCGATCATTAGACATTTTAATACCGAGCTATTTAGCCTATGATAATTGTCATAAATGTAATATTTTCTATAAATCTAATATACTGCTGGTTTCAAAATCGAAATAAGTCTGCGTACACAAATTATTTATTTTTCCCAGATAAATTTAAAAAGTTCGATTGAATATTATATGCATGTACAAGAGAATCAGTCCCTCGAAGGAACAAAATGGATTTTTTTTTCCCGAACACCATCTGAGAAACGCTAAGAGATTGAACATCTCTTTTGACAAATCAATATGGAGGCCATTGAGAGAATGTGTATCCGGGTTAAATGGTCAAATACAAAAATAAAAATAAAATGCCACTTTTTGTTATAGAAGTTTAGTAACTTATTTGTACTGTGTGTGTGTGTGTGTCTGTGTGTGTGTGTGTGAGATTTGTCAAAAGAGATGTTCAATCTCTTAGTCTTTCTTAGATGGTGTTCGGGAAAAAAAATCCATTTTGTTCCTTCGCGGGACTGATTCTCTTGTACACTCATATAATATTCAATGGAGCCTTTTGTTTTACATCTGATCATGTTCTCATTTGATTTACGATTCAAAGTTATCAATAGTTGGAAACTATTCTGCTCATATGTTTGCTATGGAAAGTAAAGTACTCATCCGCAAACATATCTAAAAGAAAAAAAAATAAAATAAAATAAAATAAAATAAATAAATAAATAAATAAATAAAATTTTACTCGAGTATATCTAGAGAAGAATATTTATCAGTTTCAGGCTTACTTGAAATAAGTGAAAATTATTCCAGAAGTATTGAGATTTCGAAAACGATATTCAATATCTTGATATGGATAATTAAATTTTATTATATTTTTTACGTCTTGGTTTTTTAGCTCGTGGGCAATTATGTTTATGAGTGGCGACAGATAAATACGCATTGAGATGTACGAAGAAACCGGGAGTATGGTATTTAGTTCTTGTGTGTCAGGGCATCAAAACCTTTTGAAATGAAAACAGCTCCAAAGTTGGATATAGATTCTCAAAATGGAGTTTTTATGATAAAACAAAGTTTTGTGAATACTTACCTGGCAGTTATATATACATAGCTAATTATCTCTATTTCGGCAGAATTTTTCTAAAACTAGGCAACCGCCTTGTGGTGGTTGGGTGGTAACACCCGTTAAAGGGTGGTAGGAGGAATCATTCCCGTTTTCTGTTCTTCAGTTCATCTATGCCCGACCTGTCTCCTGAGGGGAGGTGGGTGGGCCTTCGAATGTATATATAACTGCCAGGTAAGTATTCACAAAACTTTGTTTTATCATAAAAACTCCATTTTTATGAATAGAACTTACCTGGCAGTTATATATACATAGCTGATTAACACACTTGGAGGAGGGTGATAGACAGTAACATCGTTGGGGAAACAACCAAAAAAGTTGTAGGATAAATAAACACCTTGATTCCTTACCTGCTAAGGTAGCTGACTTCAAAGGTTCCTGCCTCTTGAGTCGCTTTCCCTTAGGAGTGTCAGCCAGGATGTGACCTGCAGTGCTGAAAAACACTCAATCGAGTCTGTCAACGGGGTGAGACCAACAATCTGACTAGACTTCAGGACTACCTATTGCCCAAAATAAAAAACCGCAACTTTACCAAACCAACCACCTAACATTTGCAAAGTAGATAAAAATAATCTAACTAGACTGAGGTGACTGTACACAAGTCGAAGCCCTCAGACAACCAATAAAAACTACACCAACCTATGTACAAGTAAACAAAACTAAGGTTGAGGGGAGGTAGTAACTCCTTTGCCTAATACAGAAGCCGTAGCTACGTATGGTCCCAAGGTATAACATTTCTCATAATCCACCCTCACCTCTCTGAGGTAATGAGAGGCGAACACAGAGTTGCTCCTCCAGAATGTCGCATCCATAATTTGACGGAGCGACATGTTCTTGCGGTAAGCAAGCGAGGTCGCAATGGCCCTCACTTCGTGAGCTTGCACTTTTAAAAGTCCGAAGTGTTCCTCCTCACACAAGAGATGCGCTTCTCTTATCACTTCCCTCAGGAAAAAGGATAAAGCGTTCTTGGAAAGGGGCTTTTGAGGATCTTTCACAGAACACCACAGGGAGCTAGAAGAGCCTCTCACACTTTTTGTGCGAGACAAGTAGGTCTTGAGGGCTCGTACTGGACAGAGCAGCCTCTCTTGCTCCTGACCCACTAGGTTGGTCAAGTTAGGAACCTCAAAGGTCCTCGGCCAGGGCTTAGAAGGGTTCTCGTTCTTAGCGAGAAAGTCTAATCTCAAGGCACAAACTGCCCCATTCAGATTGAAGCCTACCTGTTTTTCAATTGCATGGACTTCACTAACTCTTTTAGCTGTTGCTAAGGCCAAAAGAAAGAGGGTCTTCTTGGTAACCTCCCTAAGGGGAGCCTGTGAGATGGGCTCAAATCTCTTGGTGCACAGAAATTTAAGAACCACATCAAGGTTCCAAGAAGGGGGCTTTAACTGGGTCTGCTTGGTCGTCTCAAAAGACTTCAAGAGGTCATGTAAGTCCTTATCGCGAGACAAGTCCAAGCCTCTATGCCGACAGACGGAAGAGAGCATACTTTTGTACCCTTTGATAGTGGACACAGCTAGCTTAGCGTCCTGTCTGAGGTACAACAAGAAATCCGCAATCTGGCTCACAGAGGTAGTGGATGAGGAAATCTTGTGCTTCCTACACCAAGCCCCAAAAGTCTCCCACTTGGACTGGTAGACCCTCTGCGAAGAGACCCTCCTCGCTCTGGCGATAGCTTTCGCAGCTTGCGCTGAAAAGCCTCTCGATCTGACGAGCTTCTCGATAGTCTGAAGGCAGTCAGATTGAGAGCGAGGGGGTTTTGATGATATCTCTCGAAGTGGGGTTGTCTGAGCAGATTTGGACTTGCAGGGAGGCTTCTTGGAAAGTCCATCAACAAGTCCACCACCTCCGTGAACCATTCCCTCATCGGCCAGAACGGAGCTATCAGGATCATCCGTCCCGAATCGAGGAGGGCGAATTTCCTGACTACCAGATTGATGATCTTGAACGGGGGAAAAGCATAAGTGTCCATCCCCGTCCAATCCATCAAAAAGGCGTCTACTGCTATTGCCTCTCTGTCCGGAACTAGGGAGCAATAGATGGGGATCCTCTTGGATAAATTGGAGGCGAAAAGATCGATGAGGGGTCTCCCCCACAGCCTCCAGAGACTCTGACAGACCTGTTGGTTGAGGGTCCATTCTGTGGGAAGGACCTGCCCTTTCCTGCTGAGCATGTCCGCCCTCACATTCTTCTGTCCCTGAACAAACCTCGTCAGCAGGCTTATCCTGTTCTCCTTCGCCCAAAGAAGGAGCTCTCTTGCTGTCTCGAAGAGAGACAGAGAGTGAGTCCCTCCTTGCTTCCTGATGTAAGCAAGAGCTGTGGTGTTGTCTGAGTTGACCTCCACAATCTTCCCAGACACCAAGTCCTTGAAGGCCTTTAGGCCCAGAAAAATGGCCATCAGCTCCTTGTTGTTGATGTGCCATCCCAGCTGAATTCCTTCCCAATAGCCTGAGACCTCCTTGCTTCCTAGTGTTGCCCCCCAGCCTGACTCTGATGCGTCTGAAAACAACACTAGGTCTGGGTTCTTCTTGTGTAAGGAGATCCCTTCCCCTAACAAGGTTGGGTCCAGCCACCACTTCAGAAGAGTCTTGATTTCTATTGGAATGGGGAAGGAAAAGGAGTCTTCCTGCATCTTTCTGTTCCATGTCTTCGAAAGAAAGTGCTGAAGAGGCCTTAGGTGGAGTCTCCCCAGAGAGACAAACAGTTCGAGGGAGGATAGAGTCCCCAGCAAACTCATCCACTCCTTCGCTGTGCATCTCTTCTTGTCCAGGAAAGTTCTGACTTTTACGAGACACTTGGTCTGTCTTTCCTGAGAGGGAGAAGCCCGAAAAAGAACTGAATTCAGAACTATCCCCAAATAGAGAATAGTCTGATTCGGTCTGATCTGAGACTTCTCCCTGTTGATGACCAGGCCTAGATCCTGAGCCATCATAAAAGTCTTCCGTAAATCCTCCAGACATTTCTCCCTCGATCGTGAACGAATCAGCCAATCGTCCAGATAGAAGGATATCCTTATCCCTTCCTGATGCAGCCAACCTGACACATTCGCCATTACCCTGGTGAAGACTTGAGGAGCCGTGCTGAGACCGAAGCAAAGAGCTCTGAATTGGAAGCACTTGCCCTCCATTACAAACCTCAGGTACTTCCTCGAAGTCGGATGGATGGGGACATGGAAATATGCGTCCTGCAAGTCGAGGGACACCATCCAGTCCCCTGGACGTACTGACGCCAGCACCGACTGAGTTGTCTCCATGGAGAACTTTGTCTTCTCCACAAATACGTTGAGAGCGCTGACATCCAGGACGGGTCTCCATCCGCCCGAGTTCTTGGGGACCAGAAACAGGCGATTGTAAAAGCCTGGGGAGACTAGATCCCGAACCGGTTCTATCGCCCCCTTGTCTAGCATTTGGTTGACAAGGTCTACTAGAGCCTTCTGTTTCCCAGGATCTGAGTACCGGGCTACTAAGGCCAGCGGAGCATCTGCGAGAGGAGGTTTTTTCAGAAAGGGGATCTTGTATCCTTCCTTGATGACTGAGAGGGACCAGGTGTCCGCCCCTCTCCTCTTCCAGGACTGCCAAAAACCTGACAGTCTTGCGCCTACTGTCTGGAGGAGACGAACTTCATTTCCTGGAGCGAGGTCTGAAAGAACCCCTGGTAGATCTTGGTCCTGAATCTTGCCTTCTCCCTCTAAAATCTGATCTTGAAGTAGTCCTGCCCCGAAAGGGCTGCTGGAATCTCCTTTCCTCCCGTTTCAAAGAAGAAGGAGGGGCTGCAAAGGGCTTACGAGCAGAACGAGATAAAAGGTCTTGGGTGGCTTTTTGGGCCAGAGAACGCGTAATGTCATTAACCAGGGACTCGGGAAAAAGATGTTGAGAGAGGGGGGCGTAAAGAAGCTCAGACTTTTGAGCATTGGTAACAGACCTAGAAGCAAAAGAGCAAAGCAGAGCTCTCTTCTTTAGGACCCCAGCTGAGAACAGAGCAGCCAACTCATTCGCCCTATCTCTGAGGGCCTTATCCATACAGGACATAATGCTGGTAAGGTCCCTAGATCCATCCATCTGTTCAGTTTTCCTTGCGAGAGTCCCAAGCGACCAGTCTAGGAAACTAAAAACCTCAAAGGCTCTAAAAATACCTTTGACGAGATGATCCAGCTCCGACATTGACCACATGACCTTGGCTGAGTTGAGAGCATGCCTTCTAGCAGAGTCCACTAAACCAGAGAAGTCACCCTTGGAGGAGGAAGGCACTCCCAGACCCAAAGGTTCTCCAGTTGCATACCACATACCCGCTCTTGAAGCAAGACGAGCTGGTGGAAACGAGAAGGAAGTCTTAACTGTTTGTCTCCGCTCCATCATCCAGTCATCAATCTTCGCGAGAGCCTTCTTTGCGGAGATAGACAGCTTCATCTTGATGAAGGCCGACTGTTTCTTGGCCTTCTTTCTGTTAAATTGGGACTGAGGAGATTGAGGGGCAGCAGGTTGGAATTCCTCTCCAAAAAGTTCAAGAAGGGAGCGAGAGAGAACTTTGTAATCTCCCACAGCGTCGGCAGGATTATCATCGTCATCAGAAACATCCTCGAGGGCCTGATCCACATCTGCAATATCCTTCGAAAGAGAAGAATCCTTAGAACCCGACAAGGGCAAATCAAAGGCATCATCCTGCAAAAGACGGGTTGCATCCTGGAGTCCCGCGCTAGAAGAATCCTTGGAACGAGAGGCAGTATCGTCCCGAAGAGGCAGGGTGGTATCGCCCTGGGACCGAGAACGAGAGGCAGAGTCGTTCTGTCGTCGAGAGCGAGAGGCGGTATCGTCGTGGCGGCGAGAATGAGAGGCGGTATCGTCGTGGCGGCGAGAATGAGAGGCGGTATCGTCGTGGCGTCGTGAACGAGAGGCGGTATCGTCGTGGCGTCGACAACTAGGGTCGGTATCGTCGTGGCGTCGTGAACGAGAGGAGGTATCGTCGTGGCGAAGCGAACGAGAGGAGGTATCGTCGTGGCGAAGCGAACGAGAGGAGGTATCGTCGTGTCGAAGCGAACGGGAGGCGGTATCGTCTTGGTATCGAGAACGAGAAGCAGCGTCGTTCGATAAGGTATCGTCCCGGTATCGAGAACGAGAAAACGTATCGCCCTGGTATCGCGAAGAAGTATCGCCTGGCGAAAGCACACATTCCTCATCCTGGCGTAGAGAGGGAGAAGTTCTCTTTAAAGAAGAACTCCGTTCTCTCTTAGAAGCAGACTTCTTAATCGGCAACGAGTCGTCTTTACGTCTGTCAGACTGGGCGTGAGGGCGGCTAAAGGCTTGTACTAAAGTCAAAAGTTGTTCCTGCATGACAGACATAAAGGATTTAGCAACATCAGCTGGGTCTTGCGGACCCGAAGGGGGGGGCTGACGAATAACACTCGTATCTTCGGCAGCAGGCTTCGTCCTTTTCACAGGCACGGAGTCGAAATCATCCTCCGACGGACAAGGTTCATAACTGCTAGAACCGGGAGAGAAAGAACGAGACCGTTCGTCGCGGTTCCATCTCCTCTTAGTAGGTCTTGAAGCTTCATACTTCCATTTACGTCTGGACGAATTCGGAGAAGAAAACAACACATCCGACTCGTCTTTCCCGTGACGGTCAAGAGCAGCCTGGGAATCGACAACAGGACTGTCTGAGGCGACGGCTGACCGAGGGTACGTACCTCTCACCCCCTTTCGGTCATCGACGTACCTTCTCCCTTGGTCCTGGGAGCTTGGTAGAGGTCTAGGCCTAGGGGTATGACAGATTCGGTCGGTCGCCACCTCCACTGCACTAACACAAGCACTTTCACTTTCCTTACCTTTAAAGGCCTCCAGCTGTTCTTTAATGGCCTTCAACTCGGCCGCCAGGCTAGCGTACCGAGGGTCATCCGTAGATACGGAACCTGTAGGAGGTGCAGGAGTTACTACCTCAAGGGAAGGATCAACTTCCAAAGAGGAATCAATAATAGGATCAATAGATAAATCTACGCTAAGTTCGTCTTCCTTACCACTAACAGACTTAGACTTAGACCTAGAAGCTCTCCTAACTCTATCGAGCTCTAGCTTACGCACATAGCGCTTCATAATTAACCAATCTTTCTCATCCAAAACCTTACATTCCCCACACCTATTATCAAGGGCACAAACAAAACCCCTACAATGAGAACAAACAGTGTGAGGATCAACCGCCATTTTGGGTAGTCTCACCTTACATTCCTCATTCGCACAGATACGGTAATGACTCTTTTCACTCATAATGAAAAACAGCAAAAAAAAAAAGAGAAAACAAAATACAACGATCGCCAAAACCCCAAATCAGAGTACTTCACCAAAAAAGCAGACTGGTACACCGAGCAGGGAAATCGAAGAAAAACTCTTAATGACGGACCAACGTGTTATCGATCCGGCCGGCAGAGATGAACTGAAGAACAGAAAACGGGAATGATTCCTCCTACCACCCTTTAACGGGTGTTACCACCCAACCACCACAAGGCGGTTGCCTAGTTTTAGAAAAATTCTGCCGAAATAGAGATAATTAGCTATGTATATATAACTGCCAGGTAAGTTCTATTCATAAAAATGAATTTTCCCAAGTATACCTGTCTGCTTTCAGTTGGGAAGTTGCCAGAAATCTCCAAGGAAAATGAAAATGAAGTAATTTATAAAATATGAATAATAGAACTGACAAGAAAATTGATGTGACGGAAGCTGTGTTTAGGAGGTATGGTATAAAGGAGCTTGCTCAACAAACATTGGCAGTGATTAAAAAACAAAAATAGATTATGGTGAAATGGGCGAATCAGGCAGACCGGAAGAGGAAAAGAAAAAGTTTTAGGAAAAGAATGCCGGATGCTGTGGCAAAAGTGGCACAGTCAGATGGGAAACAGATTGGAAAAGACCTGAATGGCCATGTGGGAGTGGATGATTTTATGGGCAGATAAAGTGTAGGAGAAATAAAATCATGTTGGGGAGCAATTTTGGAATTCTACTAGAGTCAGAAATTGAATTCGCTGAACTCAGTATTTAAGAATCCCAGAGGAGAGTTAATAATTTACATAAAAGATTTTATGAGGAATATTAATGTCAACAAAGAATAGGGTTGCATTGTGGCCATTTTTTAAGGCTTGCTTAACACAGCATCAATTGTTTTTGAGCTAATTTAATGGCAAAATGTAGAAAGTAAACGAGGAGAGGCAGCTGAGAGAATACAAACTAAGGGACTGAAAAAAAAGATGTCAAAAAGTTGTATAGAAACGGATAGTATTTATTTTCATCTTTGGAATAGCACCAAGCACAAGAGGGTATGCTTGCTCTCTCTCTCTCTCTCTCTCTCTCTCTCTCTCTCTCTCTCTCTCTCTCTCTCTCTCTCTCTCTCTCTCTCTCTCTCTCTCTCTCCTCATGGTTTTCTGAAATGTAGAATGACCTTTAAAGCTTAGTATCAGTAAGTGTAAAGAAATGTCTAGATTATTCATTACTCGAAATATTCTAAATTAAACTTTTCAAAATGAAACTCAGGAGTCAAGTCTATATTCATTTAATCATAGTCATTTTCGTAGAGGAGGAACGTCATGAAGATGAATCATAGCATGCCACGATTTATGCCATTAAATATTAGTCATCATTTCAGAATTTATTTCACAGGTTGAGCATAGTTCTCCTTACAATGTTTTTTTTTTGTTTTTCTTTTTGAACTATCAACCTTTAGTCGCTGATCTTATATACCGATTTGTAAGTTAAGTGAAATTGTGTCTATCTATCTATCTATCTATCTATCTATATATATATATATATATATATATATATATATATATATATATATATATATATATATAAATATATATATATATATATATATATATATATATATATATATATATATATATATATATATATATATATATATATCACATTGCACCATAAGTCTAACTAATTATTGTCCTTAAGATCTTGATAAACAAGCCAGGATTCGTCTGTAGTTGAAGCGTCATTATTGTGACTCCTTGTTCAATTTCCGTATGTTTTGTTTTTCTATTATGATAGTGTCACGGCCACCGTTCTCCTTCCCCCCGCCTGCCTTCCCTGTACAACAAGCAGGTTGTTTGTTAATTGCTTGAGCACTTGTCACGTCTTTTAATTAGCAGTCGCAAGTGGGATTGCTTGCTCCCACCTCAACGTAAGCCAATCAGGATACGCCGTGACTGCTTCTGGCCTGTATATATACAGGGTCTGAGCTTGATCGGTAGCCACTGCTAGCTCATTACTGCTACCCACTGCTACAAGTCTGCCTCCCTCACCTGTATTGTGTATCGTCTTTCGTCTTTGTATCATTTTTGTGAACTTCTCTGCTGTTCGGCTTTTTCGGCTAAGTATTTTGTAACCTGTACCTCTTAATCCCCTTATCTCACCAGTGTGTTGTCCAGTGTTAGGGCAGTTATATTATCTTTATATTTGTGTGTATTATTTTGTGTGTATTATGTTTACTTTATATGTACTGTATATGTTTACTGTGCACTGAATTAAATTAATGTTATGTTACTGAAATATTATTTCAACTTCCCATTCCCAGCATACCACAGTTACATGCGTTTCTCTTGCTTATCTTCACTTTTAATTTTGTTATACCTTGGGTATTCGGTATGCAATTATATTTAACTTTTTTTATTTTCACATCCTAACACCCAAGTTGTGACAAGTGGCGACCTTCCCAGGACGTAATTGCTAAGTTGGTGATCGTTGTCCTTTATTTGTTACTCCCTTGTGTCCTGTTAATTATTAATCACTTTCTTTTACAGTGACAGTGCTTTGATTTTGTTCAGTGCTTTAATATGTTTCTTGTATCTGATAAGTGAAGTGTTTTTTTATTGTAAACCAAGACGAGTGTTGGTATGTGCAGTTTAAATTCTTACGGTAAAACTCGTTTGGTATTGCACTTTGTACCGCCACACCACATATGTTAGATCAAGTGCAGTAAGTAGCAGTCATAGAGTTTACTCAGTTTAAAGTGTTCACAGCCCTCACTAGTAAACTTTATCAGCGTTAGGGTTAGCTAATAAGTGCTTACTTTCGCTCTCCATTCCGTGTGTACGGATCATTATTGTTTGTGTATCTTTATATCAAGTATCATTTATCGTTCCAAGTATCGGAGTGTCCATTTTTTTCCCAAGCCTCTCATGTTTCTCCAGTATCATTAAAAATCTTATTCAAGTATCTTTACGCGGTGTGTGATTGTCGGTGACTCAGACGCGAACACTCCATCTATGAATCCTTATCAAGTATCTTTTTCAAGTATCGTTTATACAAACTTGTGTTTGTCTCAGTCTCACACGAACAATAATCTTGGGCATAGGACTAAGGGTATAACGAGACATTAATGAGGGTCTGTCTAGTTATCGAAGGGCTGTTTCTGTTTTACGACCCGGCCGTCCTTGTCTATAGAGTGCTAGTTACAGCTAGTTCAATAATTTCATTTGATTCTTTCCCTGTATTCTTTTTATTGTTTACTATTAATAATTAATCATGTCGTTTAACCTAGATAACTTTGTTGCTAATCCATCTTCGGATAAGTTAGCAGGACCTCTCAGAAAAGATGATTGGAAGCAAATTGCCCGTCATTATGGCATTGAAATTCACTATAAGCTAAATAAGACTATGATTAAGAATGTGGTGGTTGAAGAGTTAGTCAGCCAAGGGGTACTTGCGGCAGTCGCCATAGATACTTTAACCCCGGCGAGTTCGGTGTTACCTGACGCTCAGGCTGAAGCAGCGGGTTACCGCTCGCCTCCCGTTTTGTCACCTGTTAGGCCTTATCAGCGATTTACTGAAGTCAATCCCTTAGAACTGGAGAAATTAAAATTAGACTATCAATTACAAATGCAAAGAGAACTGTTAGAAAGCGAAAAAGAAAGAGAAAAACTCAGATTAGAAGTAGAAAACGAAAGAGAAATCGAAATTCAAAGAGAACGATTCAAACTAGAAAGAGAAAGGCTTGCATTAGAAAAGGAGAAGGTAGAAAGAGAGTTAGAGTTAAAATCTAAAGAGGTGGACATAACAGAAAAAAACAAAGAAAAGGTACTAGAAATACAGGAAAAACAGTTAAAATTAAATGTAGGTAACATGTCCTCCCTCCTTCCTGGCTTTTCTGAAGATGATGTTGATGGGTACTTTAAAACTTTCGAGATTATTGCTAACAAACAAGAATGGCCAAAGGATGAATGGCTTACCATCCTAACTCCAAAATTAATAGGAAAGGCTCTTAGGGTATATAACAGTTTAGATAGGCCTGAGGATTATGATTTTGTTAAGAAACAGGTCTTGTATGCCTATGCTCTTACTCCTGACGGCTACCGACTGAAATTCAGATCCTTAACCAAGTCCCATACCCAAACTTATGTTGAATTTGCCACTGATAAATTGAGACAGTGTAAAAAGTGGCTTGAGGCTATTAATGTAACAACATTTTCAGAACTAGTTAATGCTGTTGTCCTGGAGGAGTGGAAGAATAAGCTTCCCTTCCACTTGGTGAGATATGTGGAGGAAAGGGGTGAGAAGGAGCTGATCCGAGCAGCAGAGTTAGTGGATGCTCAGGCGTTGATGATAGACACGTGGGGGAGTGGAGCTCGTAGGCAGAGCCCCAGTGTGAGACCCCCCTCTGGTGAACACCTTGCAGGAGTGGGGCGAGGTTTAGGAGGCAACAGTTCACGTCCTGCTCCCCAGCCAGTAACCTGTAATTATTGTAAGAAACCTGGGCATATGATCCAAGAGTGTCGTCATCCTGGGTGTAAAGTGTCCAAAAGTTCTAACACCAAACACACAGTCACTTCTTCTAAGCCAATAGCAGCCTCAAATGTGCCTGGTCCTAATGTCTCTCTCTTTGACCCTTTTATCTCTCAAGGATTTGTGTCGATATGTAAGGGTGATCATAAGTACCCTATTGCTATACTTAGAGACACGGGTGCAGCCCAGTCCATTCTATTATCCAATGTCATTCCGAACATTTCTGATTCTTACACCGGTGAAAAAGTTTTACTGTCTGATCTAACTTGTCAAACGTCTTATCCCCTAGCAGAAATTTATCTTGAATGTGACCTTCTATCCTCCCCTGTTAAAGTAGCTATACGTCAAGACTCCTTGCCTGTACTCGGAATTCAGTTTCTACTAGGTAATGATCTCGCAGGTACCCTAACAGTTCCTCCAGTGAAGACAGTAGACCAACCTTTACCTGTTAGTCCTACACATGATCTGGATGAAAGACTTCCCCACCTTTTCCCTGCCTGTGCTGTCACCCGGTCTCAAAGTAAGGTCTTAACTGCTCCCTCCGCTAATTCTTCATCCTTAACTCCATCTTTACCTACTACTCCTCCATCCTTTGGGAAGGATGATCTGATAAACAGGGCCATGAACAAAGCAGAACTCATTCAGGCACAACAGCAGGATCACACTCTTTCTCATGTACTTCACACATCTACCGACAAAACAGATATAGACACCACTCCATGCTTTTATTTTGAAGATGGAGTTTTAATGAGAGCATACAGACCACCTACCCACAATAAGTTGCAGTCCTGGTCAGAAACCCATCAAATAGTCCTTCCTACATCGGTTCGGAATAGTGTCATCAAATTAGCTCATGATGGTTTTGCAGGACATCTAGGTATCAGGAAGACTTATCTCAAAGTATTGGAACATTTTTACTGGCCGGGGATGCGTAAGGACATTTCCAGTTTCGTGCGGACCTGTCACATTTGCCAGGTAGCGGGTAAGCCTAATCAAAACATTCCCAAGGCTCCCCTCAAGACAATTTCTATCAAAGAAGAGCCTTTCAATAAAATAATCATTGATTGTGTCGGCCCCCTACCTAGGACAAAGAAAGGAAACGAATATCTTTTAACTGTAGTCGATGTGACCACCCGTTATCCTGAGGCGTTCCCCCTTAAATCCATCACTGCCAAATCTGTAATTGCACCTTTGTTATCTATGTTCACCTCTAAAGGAATCCCCTGTCAGATCCAATCCGATCAAGGTACTAACTTTACAAGTGCTCTCTTTCAACAGGTCCTTACTGAACTGGGAATCAAACATGTTGTCTCCTCAGCCTACCATCCACAATCGCAAGGGTGTCTGGAAAGGTACCACCAGACCCTAAAATCCATGCTACGAAAATACTGCCTGGAGACTGGAGCAAGTTGGGACACTAACTTAGATTGGTTACTTTTTTCTATTCGGGAAGCCAATCACGAATCTATGGGTTTCTCACCTTTTGAGTTGTTATATGGGCGACCCATAAGGGGACCCTTAAAAATATTGAAAGATCAGTGGTTCATGCCCCAGTCAGACAGTCACACTAATGTAAATGCATATGTTAAAAATCTACAAAGTAAATTACAGGAAGTACGTAAGTTTTCTAAGTCCCACTTGTCCCGGCTCCAAGGCAGATATAAAGCACAGTATGACAAGAAAACGAAAAGTAGAACATTTAATCCAGGGGATTTGGTTTTGGCTTTTCTACCTATAACAGGGAGCCCTATGCAAAAGAGGTTTTTAGGGCCATATAAAATTAAAGAACGGCTGGGACCACTTAACTATGTTCTTGAAACCCCAGACAGACGTAAAAAACAGCAGTTGGTACATATTAATCTGATAAAGTCCTACCTTTCCAGACCACCAGAGGAGGGTACCAGCAGTTTGCCAGTGACTCTTGTAACCATTAATGATGATGTAGCTCCTGTGGCAGTGACTTTGTCCGAGGAAAACGAAGGCACCCAATCCATTGACTTTCCCTTACCTACCAGTGCCTCATCGAATCAAGAACTATTGCTTCAGTCTGATGAGTATTTTTGTGGGCTTAACCCTTGTCAAAAACAGCAGATAATTCACTTGCTAAAACAATTTCCAACTATTACCTCAGAACATCCAGGCTCTTGCAATATTCTTAAACATGACATTCAATTAAAAGATCCAAACCAACCTCCCATTAGACAATGTCCTTATCACCTTAACCCTGTCAAGACTGAAATCCTCAAACAAGAAGTACAGTATCTTCTTGATCATAATCTAGCCGTACCTAGTCAGTCTCCTTGGGCTTCACCCTGTATCTTGGTTCCTAAACCTAATCAAACTTACCGGATGTGTACAGATTTCCGTAAATTAAACAACGTCACTGTCCGGGATGCCTACCCATTGCCACTCGTTGAAACACTGCTAGATACAGTAGGAAATGCCTCTTTCATTTCTACAATAGACTTACTGAAGGGTTATTATCAGGTGCAGTTAACCCAAAGAGCCCAGGCCCTTTCTGCCTTTATTACCCCATTTGGGCTCTATGAATATCAGGTAATGGCTTTTGGACTTACTAATGCTCCTGCCACATTCCAGAGACTCATTAACTCCGTCATCCGAGACCTACCAGGAGTTCATGCCTACTTGGACGATGTGGTGGTGGTGGCGACCAACTGGAACGAGCACGTGGTGCGTTTGAGTGGACTGTTCCAACGGTTGGAGGACGCAGGACTCGTCATTAACCTCCAGAAGTCGGTGTTTGGTCGTGGCACCGTGACCTACTTGGGTCATGTAGTGGGAAGCGGTACTGTGCGCCCAAAAGAAGCCAACGTGGAGGCGATCCTTTCCTTCCCTACACCCACGACACGAAAGGAGGTGATGAGGTTCCTCGGGATGGCGGGGTATTACCGTCGATTCTGCAGCAACTTCTCGACTGTGGCTGCACCCCTCACCACTCTGACTAGCCCTGCTCAGCCTTTCAAGTGGACTCCAGCGTGCCAGACGTCTTTTACCCACATCAAGAACTTCTTGGCTTCTGAACCAGTACTTAAGGTACCCGATTATCTGCGGCCCTTCCACCTGCTGGTTGACGCGAGTGGAATTGGAGTTGGGGCAGTGCTGTTGCAACCAGATCCATCCTCCACCATTCTGCACCCTGTGGCTTTCTTCTCTGCCAAATTGAAGAGTCACCAGGTGGGTTACTCAACCATCGAGAAAGAAGCCTTGTCCCTGATTCTGGCCGTTAACAAGTTCAAATGCTACCTACAGTCTGCTTCATGTCCAATCAAAATATTCACTGACCACAACCCGTTAGCCTTCATCCAGAAATCCAAACTAACCAATCAGAAGATTCTTCGCTGGGCACTTACTCTTCAAGAATACCATCTCGAAATTCACCACATCAAGGGATCAGACAACATCATTGCGGACACCTTATCTCGTGCTCCAACAGGTTAACCTCCTTCATGTCCCACTTCGGAGGTCTTCGGTGGGGGGGTGTCACGGCCACCGTTCTCCTTCCCCCCGCCTGCCTTCCCTGTACAACAAGCAGGTTGTTTGTTAATTGCTTGAGCACTTGTCACGTCTTTTAATTAGCAGTCGCAAGTGGGATTGCTTGCTCCCACCTCAACGTAAGCCAATCAGGATACGCCGTGACTGCTTCTGGCCTGTATATATACAGGGTCTGAGCTTGATCGGTAGCCACTGCTAGCTCATTACTGCTACCCACTGCTACAAGTCTGCCTCCCTCACCTGTATTGTGTATCGTCTTTCGTCTTTGTATCATTTTTGTGAACTTCTCTGCTGTTCGGCTTTTTCGGCTAAGTATTTTGTAACCTGTACCTCTTAATCCCCTTATCTCACCAGTGTGTTGTCCAGTGTTAGGGCAGTTATATTATCTTTATATTTGTGTGTATTATTTTGTGTGTATTATGTTTACTTTATATGTACTGTATATGTTTACTGTGCACTGAATTAAATTAATGTTATGTTACTGAAATATTATTTCAACTTCCCATTCCCAGCATACCACAGTTACATGCGTTTCTCTTGCTTATCTTCACTTTTAATTTTGTTATACCTTGGGTATTCGGTATGCAATTATATTTAACTTTTTTTATTTTCACATCCTAACACCCAAGTTGTGACAATAGTAATGATAAATTTTCATTTTTATTTAGTTTTAAATTGGCAATGTTTATTATTGTTAATGTACTTATAGTGTGGAACTACGATGGTGTTTGAAAGTTCTTGCTTTTCAAGACAGTATGTAAAGAGATTCAGATTCCATGTTTTCACTGCCTTTATCATGATTGATGTTAATATTAAGAATAGAAGTATGAAAAAGATCAAAAATATACAAGTGGTGATTTCATTTATGCAGGCAAGTATGTGTGTAAGATTGCAGGTGTTATTTTGCTTGAATTAACGCCTTCGTGTTGCTAACGTTGATTGGCATCCTAACAGACCGACGGACGACCATTCGCCATATGCGTCTTCTGGTCTTTTGGGAGCCATGATGAATGAGCATTGCTTTGCAAATAGATTGGTCATGGAAAAATGGTCGCAATGAAGAACGTTAATCTTTGGTATGCGACCACTCCACATTTTTTAGGTGATGAGCATGGAATTCAGGACTGGAATCCAGTTTCTTTCTTTTTCTGCTGTCTTCCAGCTACGTTCCTTAGAAAAACCCTTAATCATTTGCGGTTATGAATGATTAACTCTGTTAGCTGTAGGTTGTGGATATCATTATAAGATAGTATATATGGCAATGCAAGTGTATTCAAGGACGTGCGCAGGTGCATATATATAGACACAAATACACACGCTCGCGCGCGCGCACACACACACAAATACGCATATATATATATATATATATATATATATATATATATATATATATATATATATATATATATATATGTATATATATACATATATATATATACACACATATATATACGTATATATATATACATATATATATTATATATATATATATATATATATATATATATATATATATATATATATATATATATATATATATAATGATAAATGATATATATATATATATAATGATAAATGATATATATATATATATATATATATATATATATATATATATATATATAATGATATATATATATAATGATATATATATATATATATATATATATATATATATATATATATATATATATATATATATATATATATATATATATATATATAATGATATATATATATATAATGATATATATATATATATATATATATATATATATATATATATATATATATATATATATAATGATAAATTTTGCACATTGAAACGTGTTTATCATATTCAAATAAGCCATATATTTTACTCCTTTAATATCTGGATTCTCTCTGACACCTCGGGATCAGAGACCCAAGGAGGGAATCAACTCAAAAGATATTAGTTTCTGACCGGCCGGGGAATCGAACCCTGGGTCAGGAAACTTTCTATGTCACTGTTACCCCTGCTTCCTAGACCAGGGTTCGATTCCCCGCCAGGCCAGAAGCTATTATCTTTTGAGCTGATTCCCTCCTTGGGTCTCTGATCCCGAGGTATAAGAGAGAATCCAGATATTAAGGGAGTAAACTATATGGCTTATTTGAATATATATATATATATATATATATATATATATATATATATATATATATATATATATATATATACATATATATATAAATATATATATATGCGTGTATATATATGTATATATATATATATACATATATATGTGTGTAAATATATATATATATATATATATATATATATATATATATATATATATATATTCATATATATATATATATATATATATATATATATATATGTATATATATATATATATATATATATATATATATATATATATATATATAATCATGTTGATGGGTAGAAATAGATTGAAGTTCCCAATTTGGTAAATTTATAATTTTTTATTTATGAAAATCCTGTGTGTAATTGTTTTTTAAATTAATTTTGAGGAAGATGTAGTTTTATATTCATGAATTGTTATAATGAATATTTGTTTATTTGAACACTAATGGTGATGCAACCAAATCTAATAATGACCCTTGATATTTGAGAGTACTGGAAATAGTGAACGTTCGCAAGTATTGCAAAAAGTAAAATGAAATAAATTCTTTCAATTAAGAACTGTTCAGATTAGAACAATGCTTGCTCAAGCAAGGTTAACAGTTATTTTGATTTCATATAGGATGAAGGCTTACTGTTGCTTCTTTATTTGTCTTATTGGTAGTTTTATTTTTTCTATTGATTGCATCGTTTGCTGTTCGGCTTATTCTATTAGGATAAGATATATGAGGGCGTAACCCTCATCTTGATTTTTACGTGACCTCCAACGCCAATGGAATATATATAATTATGGACCATGTCACAAAAGGCTACGATTATTTTTTATTTCATCTTTGTTGTATTATAAGAATAGGAACTTTTTGGTATACTGGTGAAATTGTACATTAAATTGGAATGTTTTCTTTGGAAATGAGTAGAATCACAGGCTTCTCATTTAGGTACAAGATTGTTGCTGTCATTGACTTTTGTTTTAATTCCTATCAAAAATTATCACTTCTGCTTTAATGTGAAACCCGTTCATTACTCGAAAACAAAGAAAAATTCATTAAATGAGGTCGAAATTTCAAGAATTTTGTCAACGCTATTGACTCTTCGAATGACTCAAAAATGAAGAATGGGTTGCCTATTGAGATGTCAAAATTAGATTGTTCTTGAACTTTCGTAAATTACTGCTAACGGAAAATTGTATTATAGACTATTAAAAGAATCCTATTTGAAATAGATCTTATTTTCCTTTAGAAAAAAAAAACTCTTGATTTTTCCGGAAACTGATCATTAGTTTATGCATACGAATGTAAATAGGTACTAGATTGCTTGTGCTTGCATTAAGAAAAGCTGCAAATGGGTTACCCTCATCTCATTATAGACAAAAGTGGTAGAAATGTTAGCGCAAGTGAGAGGATGCAGCAGTGGAAATTTACTTTTTTTTTTTTTGGACAAGTGGAAAGAATGGATGACGATGGGTTGATGAAAATAGTATATAATTTGGAAAAGAATAATTAGAAAACCCGGCAAAGATTGAATGTAAATAAAGGTGAATAAAGCAAGAAAACCCGGCAAAGATTGAATGTAATTAAAGGTGAATAAAGCAAGAAAACCCAGTAAAGATGGAGTGAGAGTGAGAGTGTAAAGTAAAGGTGGATGAAGCATTATGTGTGGGAGATTTGACGTGCTGTAAATGAAATTTTATGTAAGTCAAACACGCTACTAATGTTGTAGAAGTTTTCCACAGTTACGGCAGTCATCATTTTCTGTTGTCTGGAGAAACCTTCTTGTTGGGGAAACAACTTAATGTCGAAAAAAAAAAATCTTTCACGATGACCCTTTTAACAATGCAAGGTATAATTCTAGAAGCTTCTCGTGTTTTTTTATTTTTTTTTTTTATTTCATGGGGGTGTTAAGGCTGCATCTCCATGGCCATAACGGCCCTGCTATTTGCGACGCATGGAATTCGTGCCAGAGATCGTGAACATACTGGCTTTCAGTAAAATAGCTTTGGGATACAGTTTTTTTTTTTTTGCCCCACATCTGTGTTGTGGATGAAACCATAGTCAGTGAGTCACCGGTCTGGTTGGCAGGTGAATTTTGATACATTAGGAAATGGGTCCTTTTTTGGGCGAGTTTCTTTTCTATATATTTTTACATGTACTTCTACTTTATCTTTCTTCCTATTTGCTGTGTAACCTCTTGTAACTTTGACTTCGTAGTGCAAT
This sequence comes from Palaemon carinicauda, assembly GCF_036898095.1. Taxonomy (NCBI): domain Eukaryota; kingdom Metazoa; phylum Arthropoda; class Malacostraca; order Decapoda; family Palaemonidae; genus Palaemon; species Palaemon carinicauda. Next base: position 309,082,648 of record NC_090725.1, on the reverse strand, counting down.
TGCTGGGTTTCTCGGCACTTTCCCATTCATTCTTTGAAAGTGTCCGCCATAAGAGGAAATTATTGGCCAATGTGAAAAAGAGTAAGGTTGCGAGAATGAATTGAAACTAGGGAGATTGTAATGAATGTTTCATTTGTTTGAGTATATAGGAGTAAACAATATGGTTGATGGCAAAATGAAAGGGGAGGATAATCAAAAAAAAAAAAAATGAAAAGCAAGAAAAGTAGCAGGATGTGTATGTGTGTTCAAGATTGGTAAATGACATGAGATGTATATTGAAGGTGAAGGTGGGTGGCGATGTTTGAAATTGTCCTTGAATGAATTTTCTTTGATGGAAGTGATGTAGTGATGGTGAATGCGAGTCAAAGATAATGTTTAAGTGGTTGACATGAATTGTTTGTTTGTTTGCTTGTGAAGTACATTTTGGAGTCAACATCATTGATAAGGTCAGAATTGTAGAAAATACTCAGCAGCGGTAAAATTGTGAACATAGTTGAAAAAAAGCATTTAGTACTGTCATCCTATCAGTGACATCAAAGGACTCACAATGAGAATGAATATACAATGATATCGTATTCACACAGGAGAATAGGATCCCTCAGATTTCAATTTCAGAAAAATGAAAATTGCAAGATTACTGAAAACAGGTTTAACATTATATACAGTACAGTATATATATATATATATATATATATATATATATATATATATATATATATATATATATATATATATATATATATATATATATGTATATATATAGATATATATTTATATATATATGTATATATATATATATATATATATATATATATATATATATATATAGATATATATATATATATATATATATATATATATATATATAGGCTATATATATATATATATATATATATATATATATATATATATATATATATACATATATAAATATATATATACACATTCATAAATATATATATATACACATTCATAAATATATATATATATATATATATATATATATATATATATATACACACACACATATATATATATATATATATATACATATATACACATTCATAAATATATATATATATATATATATATATATATATATATTTATATATATGTATATATATATATATATATATATATATATATATATATATAGATATATAGGCTATATATATATATATATATATATATATATATATATATAGATAGATAGATAGATATATAGATATATAGGCTATATATATATATACATATATAAATATATATATACACATTCATAAATATATATATATATATATATATATATATATATATATATATATATATATATATATATATATATATATATATATATATACACACACACACACACACACACACACACATATATATATATATATATATATATATATATACATATATAAATATATATATACACATTCATAAATATATATATATATATATATATATATATATATATATATATATATATATATATATATATATATATATATATATATATATACACACACATATATATATATATATATATATATATATATATATATATATATATATATATATTTAGAAGCAGGTATTCAACAATTTACCATATCAATGTAATTAACCAGTTAATAGAAAAATGAGCAGAGTATGGCAAACTACTATTTATGTCTTTTATAGACACAATCATGTTAAGACAATGGCCATAAAATCCGAAGTGAGAGCAGGTGTTCTGATTTGAGAAACGAGTAGTAATAGCTGTAAGGTTTTTCGATGAAGTATTATTATTATCTATCATTTCTTTTTCATACAAACCAAACACTAACTCTACTTAGAAAAGCAATGCAATAAGCCCTAGAGACCTATTAGGAAAAGTGGCTCGATACGGGAAAAGAAACAAAAGTAAAGAATAAACTATATATAGAAGTAACAAAATTTGAGTAACAATATCAATAGAACTATGGAACATAATAAGATAAATATTCTTTTCCAGTTTTGAAATCTATCACACTTGCCTAAGGAAAAAGATATTCACAAGTGGTTTGATAAGTAGTTTTTAAGTCGCTCCTCCTCCTTCTCCTCCTCCTTCTCCTCCTCCTCCTCCTCCTCTTATTAATATACAATCTAAAACTTTGCAGTGCTAAATCCGCCTTAAAGATAGCTGATTAATTATGCCCTGACAGGTGGGCGAGAACAACGCAGTTGGAATGTGAGTGATAACATTTAAAGATGACACACCTTTGTCAAACTGTTAATCAAGATAAAAACAGGTTTAATCCCAGATCAGTTGCCATAATAATACTGTTGATCAAACCACTCAATCAAAGAAGTAAATCTGATCACAGCGTTGTTAGTCGTTGTCCAGTCTAGTACGTTCAAGGGTCATGTTTTATACTCGTCCAATTGAATTAAGAGTCATTTCTCAAACCCTCATTTGATTAAGGACGACAATTTGTCGGTTCTTCGCAGGGAAAAGAATATATATTATAACGAGCTGGTGATTTCCTCCCGCGACTGATTCCCATTTTAAGTGACTCCCTTTTAGTTCAAGTCTAATGAATACCTTTTGTACATTGACTTTAGCTTGATTTCTTGGTATTTTTATTGGGTTTAGCTTCAGTGATACATGAGGGAGTAGTTAAGTCTGTATTCCCCTGGAGACCACGATATATGTAGTAGAAATAGAAGCCATTTAATGTCTTATGTTTTACGTTCTTTGTCACTTTTTTCTTAGTAGTTGGTGATTCTGCTACTAATATAGTTGTTGTTTTTGTTTATGAGCTTTTTATATATATGAAAGGATGTAGTGTTAGTGTAACATTACAAGTTATGGCGTTTAATATTGTTAAAAAGAAAAAAGTGAAGAAACGCCACGCAACTGGTGAAAAGGCGAACAAATTATTTAAATGAGCTAGCTGACTGTTAGGTTCAAGCTTCCCTTGTTAAATATATTAGAATATTTTTATATAATAGTCAGTATATTCGCTCTAGTTTTGGGGAAGAAACAAACCTTGCTTATAACTTACAAAGATGAAAAATATGATTTCGTTATTTATTTTATCATCGGATCTTCCTTAGGTACGAAGTGTTAGCCTGTCATTTAGTTTGGTGGTTCGTTTGTAGTTTAAACGTCGTTGACCATTTCAGTTTTTCCTCGTTCGATTCTCGTGTTCTGATAAAATATTGACCAAGATATCGATAGTAACATGTAGCGAGTTCAACCTTTCCGAATGAAGGAAGTGGGTCGTTCAAATCTTGAATTCCGGCCAAACTGAGCAGCGATGAAGTACATGGTCTAAGAAGAGAGACACTACAAGTACTAATTCCAGATATTTAGACAACGCATAAAAAAAAAGAAAATGAATCTTGAATATTCAATCGTAGGTTGAAGCAATGCTAATGTCCAGACGACCTTGGTTCAAGGTCATCAGCGATCATCTTCATGTAATATTGTATCAAGGTCAGACTGGTCTTTGGCGGCACGTTCAGTAAAGTGGGTTAGGAGTAGAATTTTTTATGCAGACTAATACAGTTACCAGTATGGTATACCATGTGAGAGCCATGCTATTCCTTCTTACCATGATACAAAAACTCAAACAAGATTCAGTGAATAATTATTCAAAAATCAGTGTACAAAAATGGGTGGAGTTTAACTGTTCAATGGAAGAATTTATTTATAGAAACGTAACAACTTTCGAACAATTTTATGTCTTTAATGTAGCTTAAACGGCAAGAGTCTTTTTTTCATTGCATATTAGTAAGTTTTATTTTTTTATTTTTGTATGAAATTTTTCCCTGCCTATTTGCTTTTTTACAATGCGTTTTTAATGTTGCTTCTGTGTTTTCTTTTTCTCAGGTCTCTCATAGCTTTACAACCATATTTATACACCCAAAGTCTGTATTAGTTTTTTACATGTCCACATTTTTATAAAATTTTAAAGTTCCATCACGCCCACATATTATTATTATTATTATTATTATTATTATTATTATTATTACTTGTTAAGCTACAACTCTATTGATAAAATCAGGATGTTATAAGCCGGGGGGCCCCAACAGGGAAAATAGCCCAGTGAGGAAAGGAAACAAGGAAAAATAAAATATTTTAAGAACACTATCAATATTAATATAAACGTTTCCTATATAAACTATAAAAACTTTAACAAAACAATAGGAAGAGAAATAAGATAGAATAGTGTGCCCGGGTGTACCCTCAAGCAAGAGAACTCTAACTCATGACAAGTTCGACTGAGATGCCTTGAACTGTGCAAGAAAGGTAGCGAGGACAAATTATGTTGTAGCAAACACACTGGCACCTAGACACAGATGGACAACCTCCTTTTATGCAACAATATACAAGGTCTTTGGAGCATGTTTCACCTCATAGCAGGGATTACAATGACAACGTAAGCATTAGAGATCCATTGACGAACGTACAGAGTAAATTCTATAGTCATTTGACTTTCTCAGTTGGTAATAATAATAATGGTTTCTTTCAAACAGACTAAGATGACTGCAAGAATCCCACAGATATATTTTCGAAGAACAGAAAGTGATCTTTAGTTTACAGTGTCATCATTTTATGCCCCTCCCCCCACCCCCCACCCTCCCAAAAAAAAAACTTATAAACATTTATTTCTTATACGGACTAGCTTTATATATGTACCATGTTTCTCATATACTTTTTTAAGTTTTAGTTTACAATGACTACGTCCTTCATCATAAACAATGATTCAATTTAAAAAAGAAATTATTACTCAATATATAATTATTTCCCTTTGCAATTGTTTTCAAGTCCTTTGAAAATTTGTCTTTTTCCCTTTGCAATTGTTTTCAAGTCCTTTGAAAATTTGTCTTTTTCCCTTTGCAATTGTTTTCAAGTCCTTTGAAAATTGGTCTTTATACTCATTTAGATCTTGAAAGATTCTCCTGCATATTTCCCTGTTCTCCTTTACAAACTTGTAAGTAGTTTGATTAGCTGTTTTTTTCTATTGTGCAAATCATGAGAAGGTTGTCTTATGATAACTTTTCCTGTACCCTCGTGAATTTAGTTTTTTTGTTTTCTTTATTTCACCTTGTTGAGTATTTCATAGCCAATATTTATTTTCAAGTTCTTTAGATTTTTTTTCTTTTTTAGAAAATGAAGACTGCGTCTCTTGGAATTTTTACTCAGTCGTCTTATGTTTATTTGAAATCAAGTCTTTTATTATTATTATTAGTAGTAGTATTATTATTATTATCATTATTATTATTATCATTTGTATTGTTATTATTATTATTAGCCCCTCTGATGGTCCAGCACTTTGCTGCAGTAGAGGGGCTTGAGTGTCTCAATGATGGGCTGGGCAATGTCGGTGGGGTAGTTTATCCACCCTGGCAGGCTCAACCATACCGCTAAGGCCAGTTCTGAGAGACCAGACCAAGACTGGACCCCCCTATAAGCCTTCTCCTTTATTTAAGATAGGCAAAGGCTAGGAGAAGGAAAACTCCAAAATCAAACCAAACAAGACCCCAACGGCGGAGCTTCCCAGCGCCGGCAGAAGAGGGCAATGCCTGTCGGGCAGGCAACAAGGCGGGCCTTGACATAACAAGAACCCGGCAGCCCGATGCAACCAACATCGGAGAAGCCGCCTGTCTCATATGTCTTGAGCCGCGGTGAAAACGGTGTAGGCCAAGTGTGTGTGCGTGGACGTTGCAAAGCCACGACCACCCAAAACAATATACCCAGCTACTGGCATTACGTCGTTTCCTCCACCCTTCTTCATCTCTAGATAGGAGGCTGATGGCTAACGACAGAACCCAATACTCGGACACGAGTGGGCGCCGACGACGACGATTATTAGTAGTAGTAGTAGTAGTAGGAGTAGGAGTAGTAGTAGTAGTAGTAGTAGTAGTAGCAGTATTGTTATTATTATTATTATTATTAGTATTATTATTAATATTATTATTATTATATGCGAGGACTCTACCAGCATGCTTTCGGCTGATTAGGCAGGGGTTCGAATCTCTGCCCAGCCAGATGCTATTACCATAGAATGAATTCCAGTGGATATATATTCCCAAGATAGAATTCGGTATTAAATGCCATTCGTGGGTGATATTTACATTGATTGAAATCACGAGTGTTAGTGATCTATATATATATATATATATATATATATATATATATATATATATATATATATATATATATATATATATATATATATATATATATATATCCAAATTACATTTTGAAACAGAGAATGAAATAACTATTAGGCAATGATGATTTCAAATTTTATGGTTTCTTGGCAAGCGACTCTAAAGTACTGACAGAGAGAGAGAGAGAGAGAGAGAGAGAGAGAGAGAGAGAGAGAGAGAGAGAGAGAGAGAGAGAGAGAGAGAGAATTGTCCCGGAAATTCTTCGATTCAGAAAGTCTTCAGAGAGTATCTTCTCTCTTAGTTGCAGAGGTGGAAGACACTCGAAGATTCTTCGTGTTCCTTCATGTTCCCCTTTATTATTATTATTATTATTATTATTATTATTATTATTATTATTATTATTATTATTAATCAATGGAAAAATTAGATTCATCCTCGGAAGAAGAAAAGAAAGGGGAATAATAATATAGATAATATAAAACAAGATGAAAAAGAAGAGGAGGAGGAATTTCCCTGAAGCAGTTCGGAAGATTCTCCGGAGGCTTCAAAGAATGAATGTGTGAGAGACTCCGAGCTGGGAGGGGATCTTGAGGATCTCCGGGAGATCACTTCTGGTTTTTCAAAATAAGGTTGGTCGAACGAGAAACATATGGTATTCTAACATAGATTTGATCACCAACAGAGTTTTTGGAGGATTATTCAAGGCATCACAGCTTACAGCTGATCTTCAGGAGCAGCAGTCGGCGTGTGAGAGCTATTTCTTAGAACTCGAAGGACGAATGAAGGAAATTCAGGACTTCTTCGCATTCAGGATGGTCTCTTGGCTACTGCCCAAGAGGAATGACTACTCTGAGGGCGGGATCGGAGACGTTCCCATCCTCCAGGGACTGTTATCCTCCTTCCCTGTGGTCGGGGGATTCTGGAAATCACGGCAGGATCTTCAGCAGTGTCAACTGAAGGTCCAGACTTTGGAACAGAAACTGGAAACGCTCAAGACTGATCTGAAATCTATTGGAACTCTGGGGATATTTTTGCCAGACTTCGTCACTAGAACTGAGGGTGGAACTATTGTTCCCCAAAAGAGTGTTGGCAATTGGTTCTGGGTTGTTTTGGTAGGTATGATTGTGGCTGGAAATGTCCTGTTGTGGAAATTCTTGTCCACAGAGGAGGAAGAAAAGGAACTAAAGGAGTTAGGTAAAAATATTCAACTGGAGATGGAAAATCAAGTTGAGTTTTTGGACAAAGAATTGAAGTGTGCCTGGGAAGAGATCAACTCTAGATGCCAGGTGGAATCTAAACTAGAAGAAGAGAAGAGAGAGCTGAAGGCAGAGATTCAACGTCTCTCCAACACTATGGAAACTCTTCAAAAGGATCAAGAAATGGAAATTGAACATTTCTTATCCAAGTTGCAGGATCTTCAACTAACCAAGGAGCGACTAAAGAGTGAACCCTCTAATAAAGATATTACAATTGGGGATCATTTAGATAAATTAACTGAGAAGGACCAAAAGATTCTTGGACTGACTCAACAACTGGAAAAAGTTCAGGAAGAAAATGAAGCCCGAATTAAGAGGGAAGCAAAACTCGAGGAAGAGATAGAGGAACTGAAAGCAGAGACTCAAGGTCTCTCCAACAGAATATAAACTCTTCAAAAGGAGAAAGAAATCGAGATTGAGAAATTCTCGACCAAGTTGCAACATCTTCAAAGAAGCAGCGATCACCTAAAAGAGGAATTATCTAATAAAGATGCTTCCGTCGGAGAATATCTAAATAGATTAAGGGAGATGAGACAAATAAATCTTGAAATGAGTGAGCAACTGGAAAGAGCTAGGGATGAAAAAGCGACCTTTATTCATCGGTTGGAATCTGTATTTGAGGAAGAGACTGGGGAACTGAAAGAGACAATGAGGAGCAATGGGGGATCATTAGAGAGATGAAAACAGAGAAAGAGAGGCTGGAGATGAGCCTGACTGAGGCTAGAATCAAGGATTTGGTCAGGAATGGAAGGTACAACTGCCTCTTATTTAGGTGACACTAAAGGGTGGTTCCTTTTCCCTTACTACAATGGCTTAAGTCATTTTTGTTACTGATGTAATTTTGGTAGAACTATTACTACTGTATCCTTCATATCAATCTTTCTCCAACAATCTTCAAGGTGTCTACTGTATCCACAGCAATTCTCTCCAACATTCTAGAGTACAGTTTGCCCCAACAGTATTTCAACGCTTCATCTCCAACAGTCTTCCTACATCACCGATTCTCCATCATGCTCCTCCTCCAACACTGTCTGTATAGGGCTATCCCAAATCTTTCTATATTATTATTATTATTATTATTATTATTATTATTATTATCATTATTATTATTACCTAAGCTACAACCTTCATTGGAAAAGTAGGATTCTATAAGCCCAAGGGCTTTAATGGGAGAAAATAGCCCAGTGAGGAAAGGAAATGGAGAAATAAATCAATTATCTAGTTAAAGAGTTCGTTCCTCACTTGGTAACAGCTGAAATAAAACTCCAAGAATAATATGCGATAGTTTATGGATGAGAGAGAGAGAGAGAGAGAGAGAGAGAGAGGTGGCAGAGTCAGCAGCCTTCAGGATCCAGACTAGGCCTAGGTCTAGTTGTCCCTTATGAAGAGGATACAGAAGTTTCCTATGACTTTTTCACCTTTTTCAAATACAGATGTTTAAAATGAAAAGGAAATAAGTGAATACCAAACACAATGAATAGATCACTGCATTCATTCATTTAATATTGACAGTCATTGCTGTTATAATAATGCTTAGATTTATCTTTCATGAATTCATCTGTTGAGTTGTCCTCTCTCTCTCTCTCTCTCTCTCTCTCTCTCTCTCTCTTAGTAAATCTTAGTAAGGCTTGCTGAAAACCTTTGAGTCAATCCCTTTACAATGCTTTTGTATGAAAGGGCACGTGCTTAGGCGCGAGAGAGCAAGTGCTTAGGCGTGAGAGAAAATGCTTAGGCGCGAGAGAGCAAGTGCTTAGGCATGAGAGATAATGCTTAGGCGCGAGAGAGCAAGTGCTTAGGCGCGAGAGAGCAAGTGCTTAGGCGCCAAAGAAAATGCTTAGGCACGAGAGAGCAAGTGCTTAGGCGCCAAAGAAAATGCTTAGGCGCGAGAGAGCAAGTGCTTAGGCGCCAAAGAAAATGCTTAGGCGCGAGAGAGCAAGTGCTTAGGCGCCAAAGAAAATGCTTAGGCGCGAGAGAGCAAGTGCTTAGGCGCCAAAGAAAATGCTTAGGCGCGAGAGAGCAAGTGCTTAGGCGCCAAAGAAAATGCTTAGGCACGAGAGAGCAAGTGCTTAGGCGCCAAAGAAAATGCTTAGGCGCGAGAGAGCAAGTGCTTAGGCACCAAAGAAAATGCTTAGGCGCGAGAGAGCAAGTGCTTAGGCATGATAGATAATGCTTAGGCACGAGAGAGCAAGTGCTTAGGCGCAAGAGAGCAAGTGCTTAGGCGCGAGAGAGCAAGTGCTTAGGCGCCAAAGAAAATGCTTAGGCACGAGAGAGCAAGTGCTTAGGCGCGAAAGAAAATGCTTAGGCGCGAGAGAGCAAGTGCTTAGGCGCCAAAGAAAATGCTTAGGCGCGAGAGAGCAAGTGCTTAGGCGCAAGAGAGCAAGTGCTTAGGCGCCAAAGAAAATGCTTAGGCACGAGAGAGCAAGTGCTTAGGCGCGAAAGAAAATGCTTAGGCGCGAGAGAGCAAGTGCTTAGGCGCCAAAGAAAATGCTTAGGCGCGAGAGAGCAAGTGCTTAGGCGCCAAAGAAAATGCTTAGGCACGAGAGAGCAAGTGCTTAGGCGCGAAAGAAAATGCTTAGGCGCGAGAGAGCAAGTGCTTAGGCGCCAAAGAAAATGCTTAGGCGCGAGAGAGCAAGTGCTTAGGCATGAGAGATAATGCTTAGGCGCGAGAGAGCAAGTGCTTAGGCGCAAGAGAGCAAGTGCTTAGGCGCGAGAGAGCAAGTGCTTAGGCGCCAAAGAAAATGCTTAGGCACGAGAGAGCAAGTGCTTAGGCGCGAAAGAAAATGCTTAGGCGCGAGAGAGCAAGTGCTTAGGCGCCAAAGAAAATGCTTAGGCGCGAGAGAGCAAGTGCTTAGGCGCGAGAGAGCAAGTGCTTAGGCGCCAAAGAAAATGCTTAGGCACGAGAGAGCAAGTGCTTAGGCGCGAAAGAAAATGCTTAGGCGCGAGAGAGCAAGTGCTTAGGCGCCAAAGAAAATGCTTAGGCGCGAGAGAGCAAGTGCTTAGGCGCCAAAGAAAATGCTTAGGCACGAGAGAGCAAGTGCTTAGGCATGAGAGATAATGCTTAGGCGCGAGAGAGCAAGTGCTTAGGCGCAAGAGAGCAAGTGCTTAGGCGCGAGAGAGCAAGTGCTTAGGCGCCAAAGAAAATGCTTAGGCACGAGAGAGCAAGTGCTTAGGCGCGAAAGAAAATGCTTAGGCGCGAGAGAGCAAGTGCTTAGGCGCCAAAGAAAATGCTTAGGCGCGAGAGAGCAAGTGCTTAGGCGCGAGAGAGCAAGTGCTTAGGCGCGAGAGAGCAAGTGCTTAGGCGCCAAAGAAAATGCTTAGGCATGAGAGAGCAAGTGCTTAGGCGCGAAAGAAAATGCTTAGGCGCGAGAGAGCAAGTGCTTAGGCGCCAAAGAAAATGCTTAGGCGCGAGAGAGCAAGTGCTTAGGAGCGAAAGAAAATGCTCAGGCGCGAGAGAGCAAGTGCTTAGGCGCCAAAGAAAATGCTTAGGCGCCAAAGAAAATGCTTAGGCGCGAGAGAGCAAGTGCTTAGGCGCCAAAGAAAATGCTTAGGCACGAGAGAGCAAGTGCTTAGGCGCGAAAGAAAATGCTTAGGCGCGAGAGAGCAAGTGCTTAGGCGCCAAAGAAAATGCTTAGGCGCGAGAGAGCAAGTGCTTAGGCTTGAGAGATAATGCTTAGGCGCGAGAGAGCAAGTGCTTAGGCGCAAGAGAGCAAGTGCTTAGGCGCCAAAGAAAATGCATAGGCGCGAGAGAGCAAGTGCTTAGGCGCAAGAGAGAAAGTGTTTAGGTGCGAGAGGATGAGATTTGGGCACAAAATTGGAGTCCTTAGGCAGGAGAGGGCAAGTGTTAGGTTGCGGGAGGGGCAGTCCTTGGTTGTTATAGGATGAGTGCTTAGGCTTGACAGAGTGTGTGCTTAGATGCAAGATGTGGAGTGCTTGGGAGTGAATCTGTCTTAGATAAAAACCCCAATCCTTCTCTTCAGTGTAGTGGCCACATCTCTTTTCTAATCCTTCCCCTCCCACCCTCACACCTCAACAACATCCCCCAGTGCCCTTGTAGGAGTGGGGGGGGGTGAATGACTCTCTCTCTCTCTCTCTCTCTCAGCTAAACATTGGCAATGATGGAATAATGTACCTTATGACTTACTGTCGGTCTGAAGCTCTCATCAGAAAACAAGTTATGGCAAATCACGGCATATAGGCCTACACATGAAGACGAATTTCCAGGCTTTCCAATATAATGAAATTCATCAATAGTTTAAAGTTCAAAGATAATTATTATTATTATTATTATTATTATTGCTAGCCAAGCTACAACCCTAGTTGGAAAAGCAAGATGCTATAAGCCCATGGGCTCCAACAGGGAAAAATAGCCCAGTCAGGAAAGGAAATAAGGAAATAAATAAATGATCTGGAAAAACATGTCACCACATAAATGCTCACCTCTCTCTCTCTCTCTCTCTCTCTCTCTCTCTCTCTCTCTCTCTCATGATTTGATAAGTTAATACTCTTGTTCCAGTACAAAGTTGAAATTACCATAATTTTCCTGTTCATAACTACAACATGGCTATATTCAAAGGTTTAATAGCTGCTCATGAATGCCAGAGGCAAGGGACAGTAACAATGTCCTAGAAATTTAGAAGCTGACCATATATACTTATGATCAGAGCCCAAACCCCTCTCCACCCAAGCTATCGTTTGATTACATTCATAAATCAAGTTCTAATTGCCTGTTCTTATTTTGTATTGAGAGAGAGAGAGAGAGAGGAGAGAGAGAGAGAGAGAGAGAGAGAGAGAGAGAGAGAGAGAGATAAATGAAAAGGTGGCAAATGATTGCGGTTCCATCTTCACTGTTATTTCAAAAGCACTCGGACTACGGAGCCTCTCTCATGTTCTTCATTTGAGTTGAACGATATTCTTATATTATTTCGCCCAAAGGATATATTAATTTACTTCGGAATTGAGCGATAGTTTCATATAGCTTCGCCCTTTGGAATGAGTTAGAGGCCAAGGTATGTTGAAGAATGTTGGAGACTGGGTGAGTGAGTGAGTGTTGGAGAAAGATTGATAAGGAATGACATGGTGTGATCAAACTGAGATATTATCAGCAGAATAATGTTTCTTCTAATGAGCGACGACTAACTGCAGAAGCTGGCTAAACCTTGATTGCTGTTTCCTTTTTCCAACACAACTTTCTTTTCTTTGCATTAGGCAAAACCAATGGTGCACCTGTGTACCTCTCAAAGGTTTTCATTTCTCTTAATCAGTCGAAATTACATTATTTTATAGACGCACCCATAGCTGATGACATCATTGATTATTGATTATCAATATTAATATTAACGTTAACATTACTATTATTAATATTATTATTAATATTATCATTAATGTTATTATTATTATTATTATTATTATTATTATTCATAACATTAATGTTCATATTATTATTATTATTATTATTATTATAATAGAGAGTAGAGGTCCCCTTTTTTGTTTTGTTTCATTGTTGGTGTCGGCTACCCCCCAAAATTGGGGGAAGTGCCTGGGTATATGTATGTATGTATGTATGTATTATTATTATTATTATTATTATTATTATTATTATTTTTATTATTATTTTGGTGTGTCCTTCTCCTAGAAGAGCTGCTTACCATAGCTAGAGTGTTTCAATCCTTATGAAGAGGAAAGTAGCCACTGAACAGTAGTTAAACCCTTGAACGAAGAAGAATTGTTCAGTAATCTCAGCGTTGAAAGGTTTATAAGGACAGAAGAGAATGTGGAAAGAATAGACCACACTATTCGTTGAATATGTAGTCAAAGGAAAAATTAGCCGTAACTAGATATAGAAATCCAATGTATTATTGTCTAGCCAGTCAAAGGACCCAATAACTCTAGCAGTAGAGTAAGAAATCAACACGTAAAATTGACAGACTTTTAAAACCCTCATTCTTCGAAATGCTTAAATAGGTGCAACAATGAAGGAATACATATAAAAGTAATGACCTTCCTTACTGTTCAACATCCACAGAGATTCTGCCCTAACTTATATATTGATATATTAAACATTAATATATTTGTGGGATTAGCGGTGCGACAGAGGATATTTTACTATTGAAGGAAGGAGTTATTTTATTTATTTCATCTTAAGCAGGAGAGAAGCTGAAGGATATTAACAATTTAGATTGAGACAAAGGATATTTTACACTTCCCAAATTAATTGGGTTTGTATTAGGAAGGATAGGGCTCCGTGTGGGATAGGATAGGGAAATGGATAGGCAGGGATAAGGAATTTCTGTAGAGCGTGCTTGTGTAAAGGGAATAGGTAGGGAATGGAGGGGTGAGGTATGTGTGCTGTATAGGATAGGCCGCATAGGCTATCCTTACTGGATAGAGAAGGATAGGTTTTGCAGTGTTGAATGCGAACGTGGTATGTCATATCAGAGATATTATTATCATTATTATTACTTGCTAAGCTACAACCCTAGTTGGAAAAGCGGGATGCTATAAGCCCAGAGGCTCCAGCAGGGACAATAGCCCAGTGAGGAAAGGAAACAAGGAAAAATAATATATTTTAAGAACAATAACATTAAAATATCTCCTATCTATACTATAAAACTTTAACAAAATAATTGGAAGAGAATGTAATATGAAAAAGATGGATTATATGATGAAATTATGCTAATTAAGAATGACATTTTCCTGTTAATTAAAGTAATAAGTTTGTGTAGGTATCGGGCAGTGAAATGAGGAGATCCCTTAGGCTATGCAAAATCTTGAGTTTGCGTGAATAATAGAATGGACAATTTGACTAAATAATGTGTAGGAGAGAAGAATGGGAGGCTTAATGTGGATAAGAGGAATAGATATAAGATAAAGAAGGGATAGGGAGAGGGTAGTAGGTTAGGAACAGTGGCACTCGAGTGCAGGCGCAAAAGTTAGTGAACAATTAAGTGCAAATCCCTTAGATTCGCGCGTAGGCCTATGTTTGTGTAAGTGTGAATAACAATTGTGCCGATAGACTTATAGGGTAAACTTGTAGATTGTACAAGATAATAAGGAAAGCTTTTAATATATTATAAAAGAGCAGGATATGTGAATATGAAGTGTATTTATTTTATGGTGTATCTGTGTAGGCCTACAGCTGTAGTAGGCCTACAGTGTCTTTGTATTTGAATTGCCTCTTTATGTAACCTATTATGTTTTGTGTTTTCTTTTATGCTCTGTTTGGTGATAATAATACTTATAGAGAGAGAGAGAGAGAGAGAGAGAGAGAGAGAGAGAGAGAGAGAGAGAGAGCTATCAGTTTTTATGTTCCCTAAGTCTTAAATGTTGCATCAAAATATTGAAGTATATTCTCTCTCTCTCTCTCTCTCTCTCTCTCTCTCTCTCTCTCTCTCTCTCTCTCTCTCAAGCGTTAGCCTGTTCTTAATATTATCATTACTTGCTAAGCTACATCCCTAATTGGAAAACCAGGAGGCTAAGGAAAGGAAACAAGGAAATGAATAAACTACAAGAGAGGTGATATCCAAAATAAATTAATATCAGTATCGACAATAGTATAGATCTTTCATGTATGAACTATGAACTTATAAACTAAGGTCGGACTGTTCAAATACAAACATTCGCTGCAAGTTTGAACTTTCGAAGTTCCACCGATTCAGCTGAACATTTTACGACCATACAAAACATGGAAATGTATTATAATCGATATCACATTAAAAAATGTGTCAATTACAGATTTACAGGCTCTAATAAATATGTAAAAATTGACCACCAAAATTGACACGCCATCAACCGTCATCGGTTCAAATCTCACCAAGTCGTTCCAGCTATAGGCCTAGTCTTACCACATAGAATATTTTGCAGTAGTCGAAAAAGATGATTATTTGTTATAATAATAGTTTAATATTTTGTTCATATATATATATATATATATATATATATATATATATATATATATATATATATATATATATATATATATATATATATATATATATATATAAGAAGCACATGCGAATAAGTACAATTTCACAATAGAGAAAAAGTAGGAGGTACCTACTATGGGTTTCACAGACAGTGCAAGTGCGATTTTTTGCAATTATTCTGTAACGAACAGTCGTATCAATACGAGATGTTGCTATAGGGTATTACACCCAGTGAGGAAATTTATAGGAGTTTAATGAATCATTTATTGTAAATAATAAAGACTTTTGTACCTATACCAAGAGGCAAAACTCATTCGCCAAGCAAGAAAACGAACACCAGGTTGGAAGAGCTCCGCCTGCCTACAACCCCCTTCACTTCCAACCCCCATTTTCTTCCTCCCCTCTCCTTTCTTCCCTCACCTGCCCTACGTCTTTCCTTCTCTCTTTCTCTCTCTCTCTGAATGTTGCTTTGATTTAAACATATATTTTTACGATTTTTTTTTCTATCAATCTAATAATTATTTACATAACCAATACCATAGAGAGAGAGAGAGAGAGAGAGAGAGAGAGAGAGAGAGAGAGAGAGAGAGAGAGAGAGAGAGAGAGAGATGAGCAAACCAGTGAATAAAGCAGTCAGTCATCTGATAGGTAACAACCGATTGAATTGTTCCATATCTACAACAATAAATATTATAATTAGATTAGATAGATAGATAGATAGAGTGCTTGATATAAAAAAATCATACAAAATAAGTTGCAACTTAAGCTACCTTCTCAGAAAGAGAGCATGAAGGGAAGGGAAAGAACGGTGAGGGATGGATGGCGTGGAGGTGGAGAGAGATAGCTTGAAGCAGGGGGGAGAGCAGGTGAGGGATGAAAGGAGAGGGAGGGAGGGGGTGGAGGTAGAGGTTCTGTATATTATAGTTCGGTTTTGTGACTGGATGATTGAGATTTTGCCCTTTGGCATAGTGGCAAGTGTCTTTTTAATTAATAATTAACGATTCATTATACCCCTATAAATTTCCTCACTGGGTGTAATACCCTATAGCAACATCTCGTATTGATACGACTGTTCGTTACAGAATAATTGCAAAAAATCGCACTTGCACTGTCTGTGAAACCCATAGTAGGTCTAGGAAATTGGCTATTGGCGGTGCGTGTGTGGTTGACAGGGGGGGGGGGGGGTCATTCTTTAGGAGGTGGCGTTGCAGTTTGATGGTGTTTCAATTTCAGCGGTCAATCTGTACTTATTTGTTGAACGTGTGAATGCCCTGTTTTATTGTGATACAAATTATTATACATTACACATTTAACTTGTAATAGGTTTTAAAAACCTATATTAAGTGTAGGCCAACGTTTTGGGTGTGTGTGTGTGTGTGTGTGTGTAGGCCATTTCGAATTTCTAAGGCTGCCCAGCAAATCCTCTTTAGGCTTTTAAATTGACATTTTTATTTGTTCAACTTCGATGTATTGAATGTGAACTTTCAGCTATGTGGCACTGTTCATTATGATCAAATGAACTAAGTTAGACCCATTTGTACAAACCTGTTCACACACACATACACACACACACATACAAATTTCAGGATCAAACCGGGTGTTGAACCCCTTTCATTCATATGTGAGACTCATTATTCCTCTTAACTAAGAAATGTTAAGTATATGTGTTACACCTATTCAAGTACACAGTTATTGGAGTGACATTATAATTAATTAATTTATTATTATTATTATAAATTGATTAAATCCATAGAGGATTCATTGTCTAGATACATCAAAGGATAGCCAGTTCCTTGTGTTGCGCCCAGTGCCTATCTAACTAATATCCTACGCCTATCGACGCAAAGGGCCTCGGTTAGATTTCGCCAGCCGTCTCTATCTTGAGCTTTTAAATCAATGCTTACCCGTTCCTCATCTACTTCATGCTTAATAGTCCTCAGTCATGTAGGTCTGGGTCTTCCAAATCTTCGAGTGCTTTTTGGAGCCCAGGTGAACGTATGGTGATTATTTCACTATATGGCTGAGGACTATGAAGCTTCAAACGAGAAGTAGGGGATGATGAATGGAGAAGTATTGATTCGAAAGCTCAAGATAGAGACGACCGGCGAAATCTAACCGAGGCCCTTTGCGTCAATAGATGTAAGAGGAGATGATGATGATGATGATTGATATAAATGAAAAGATCTTAAATGATTATGGTTCGAATTAATTAATATCTCAGATTAACATGTTATTCCCAAAGCTCTCGAATTGGGAGACCCTTTATGATCTTCCTCTAAGTTGAACGATGTTTTCATATTATTTCGCCCAATGAAACAAGAAATTTTCCTCTGAATTGAGCGATAGTTTCATATTGCTTCGCCCTTTAGAAAGTTTGAAAGAGTTGGAGGTTCTGAGAAAGATTTTGGCGCCAAATTGCTAGATATAAAAATTGTTAGTGGATATATATATATATATATATATATATATATATATATATATATATATATATATATATATATATATATATATATATATATATATATATATATATATACAAATTTAGATATAATTCTGTTAATCATAACTTTATTTGAGGAATTTATGCTTTATTTTGTTGTAGGCCTAGGTGAATTGATTTGCAGATGCCTATTCTATTCTTAAAATCGTAAAACGTTCACAATGATAACTGCTTATACGAAGTCGAAGTTAGAATTAAAGACATTCGAACACTAGATAAGTCTATTCCGTGATTAGACTAAAGTGAATGAATTTGATACGTAAAACTAGGCCTACGCCATTGTCTACTAAGTAGGTTTTCTCTATTGTTTGAATACTTTAGGCCTAATTACCTGAGAAGATAATTATTTTGTCTTACAGTTAGTCTAGTGGACCTCGTATACACTGACTCCCCTGGCGTTATAACTAGTAAGGTTGGTTCTCCAGTCGGGACATCTGATCATGCCTTGATTTCATTAATAGTGAAGACTGAGCAGCCTGTCCCTGATATATCATATTCTTGTAAAATTCATATGAAATCCCAAGCAGACTGGAATGGGATTTTACATGATCTTTTGTGCTTGAATTGGTCACAATTATATAATAGTGTAGATCCTGTTGTCCCTTTGAATGAGAATCTAGTCAACATAATTGATAGGCGTATCCCTTCTCGTGTGCTAAGGTACCGAGTGAAGGACAAACCGTGGTTCAATGATGATTGTAGACGTGCTTATTTGGAGAAACAGGAGGCCTATCATCTTTGGAAGGGGAACAGATCAGATTTGACCTGGAACAACTATACTCAGCTTCGAGCTTTTGTTCAGAGAGTTTATGCCTCAACTGAAAAGGAGTACAATTTAACCATAAAAGAAACACTTTCTGGTACAACTCAGGAACATAAATGGTGGTCTACCCTTAAATCTGCACTCTTTGGTGTAGATGCAACAGTTCCTCCTTTACTTAAACCAGATGGCTCAGTCACTCACTGTCCAAAGGAAAAGGCAACCCTTTTGGCTGATGTTTTTGACAGTAAACAGAGTAATGAAAAACTTGAACTTCCTCATTCCTGTTTTCCTGAGGCTAAACTAACTAGTTTAGCTTTTCGATCTCGTGAGATTAAAGCTCTGTTGATGGACCTTGATGCTTATGGAGGTGTAGACCCAAATGGTATTTTTCCTTTGTTTTTTATAAAGACAGCAGATTTCTTAGCTCCAAAGTTATCTGTTATTTTGCACAAGTTAGCAAGAAGAGGAGCTTTTAGCACTAGTTGGAGAATTGGTAATGTTACTCCTCTATGTAAATGTGTTTGTGGTAGCTCAAGTCCCACTGATTACCGCCCAATTTCCATAACTCCCATATTATCTAAAGTTTTTGAACGTCTTCTGGCAAAACGTCTTAATAGGTTTGCTGAAGGTAATCATCTACTCCCTAGTTTGCAATTTGGTTTTCGTAAAGGCCTTGGAGCATGTGATGCCCTTCTTACAATCTCCAATGCTGTACAGAAATCCCTTGATTGTGGTCGGGAAGTTCGTATGATTGGCCTTGATTTTAGTGCTGCCTTTGACCGTGTTAATCATGAGGCCCTTGTTTTCAAACTGAAACAGTTGGGAGTGGGTGGGTCGTTTCTTAGCATTATTATTGATTTTTTAAGTAATAGATCTCAAAGAGTTGTTGTTGATGGGCACCATAGTGATTATAGGAATGTGATATCCGGTGTTCCACAGGGTAGTGTTCTTGGCCCATTACTTTTCATACTATATACACATGACATGTGGTTTGGCCTAGAAAACAAGCTTGTTGCATATGCAGATGATGCTACTCTCTTTGCATCAATTCCATCCCCTGAATGTAGATCTAGGGTTGGTGAATCCCTTAATAGAGATTTAGCTAGAATTAGTGCATGGTGCAAATTATGGGGTATGAAGTTGAATCCTAACAAAACTCAAAGTATGATTGTAAGTAGGTCAAGGACGGTGGCTCCTCAACATCCGGATCTCAGTATTGATAATGTTTCTTTAAATATGTATGACTCTTTCAAAATTTTAGGTGTGATTCTCGACAGTAAATTTACTTTTGAGAAACATATAAGGTCTCTGTCTTCTTCAATTGCACAAAAAATAGGCTTATTGAGAAAGTCTTTCAAGATTTTCGGTGATCAATCTATTCTGAAGAAGTGTTTTAATTCTTTCATTCTACCTTGTTTTGAGCATTGTTCTCCTGTTTGGTCTTCAGCTGCTGATTCTCATCTTAATTTGTTGGACAAAAACTTACGGTCTATTAAATTTCTTATTCCTGATCTAGATATTAATCTCTGGCACCGTCGTTCAATTAGTTCATTATGCATGTTGCATAAGATTTTTAATAACTCTGACCATCCTTTACATTCAGATCTCCCTGGACAATTCTATCCTTTTCGTAATACTAGGCAGGCAGTTAATTCTAATAGCCAGGCCTTCTCCATCACGAGGCTCAATACTACGCAGTTCTCTAGAAGTTTTATTCCAGCTGTTACCAAGTTGTGGAATGATCTTCCTAATCGGGTGGTTGAATCAGTAGAACTTCAAAAGTTCAAAGTTGGAGCATATTTGTTTTTGATGCTGTTAATAGTTTATATATGACATGTCTGTTTTGACGTTGTTACTGTTTTTAGAATGATTTATTGTTAATTTGTTCTCTTCATTTATTTATTTCCTTATTTCCTTTCCTCACTGGGCTATTTTTCCCTGTTGGAGCCCCTGGGCTTATAGCATCTTGCTTTTCCAACTAGGGTTGTAGCTTGGATAGTAATAATAATAATAATAATAATGGGATAGGACTAACATCTACGGTCCGTTGCAAGGAGCAGCTTGGTATGGTAAATGTATGTGTGTGCGTGTGTTTGTGCAAGCATAATACCTTGAACATTATGATTTCTAGACGTTAATAAGTCGATTTAAAAATATATATTTGAAAATTTGCATTTTATAATGTAGGGGAAATAATACAGATAATATAATAAGAATAACAATAAAAGACACATTGTAAACAAAATAAAACTAATTGCTATATCAAAAAATAAATGATTCGAGTGACAGATGAGCAGCGTTGCAAAATTTCCTCCTAACAACATTATTTCCCTTACTAATATTGATACTGGATTAGACGTTCTACTTAACATGTGGCACAAGCGAGGCTAATCAAAATTTACGCTACTCTCTCTCTCTCTCTCTCTCTCTCTCTCTCTCTCTCTCCGTTATATTTGAAAACTCTGTCGGCTATTTCTTTGTTCTTAAATACTGCTATCCGTTGCCTATGGAACGTAATTGGGTGTGTAGATATAAAGACGGAAGTTTAAGCAAAGGTCTAAATATATATATATATATATATATATATATATATATATATATACACCTTTCTAAGTGGTGATACCTTAACGTAGGGAAAGGGTTTGCTTATCACTATGATCAGCAAAGCTGCCCATACTAGGTTGGTTTGCTGTGAGCGATAAGACCAAAGTCTCCTACCATCACCAATTTGCAGTAGCCAGCGTGGTGGCGAAAATAGCCACACCCCCAGGCATAAGGACATTTCTGAGGCCGTTGTCCTGCTGTGGATAAGAAACGGCTGCATTTGTTGCTGTTATATATAGATATATCGTTTAATTAAATTCATAAATCCAGTTCAATTTGCCTGTTCTTATTTTGTATTTGGAGAGAGAGAGAGAGAGAGAGAGAGAGAGAGAGAGAGAGAGATTCTATATCATTCCATATTCACTGATATTTCAAAAGCACTCGGACTAGCGAGCCTCTGTTATGTTCTTCATCTGAGTTGAGCGATATTTTCCATATTTTTTCGCCCAATGGATGGATTAATTTACTTCGGAATTGAGCGATAGTTTCATATAGCTTCGCCCTTTGGAATGAGTGAGAGGCCAAAATACAATATGTTGAAGAATGTTGAGTGCTTCGCCGAGTTCTATGACTGAACATTTATGGTTCTGATCGAAACATTGTGAGAAAAAACGTCTAGTTTAGTCAGAATTTACCGCTGGGATAAATCTTTTTCATTTATTTTCGTCTCCTTCGAAGGTACAGTAAATCCATAGAGGAAGATTTCTAGCAATAATTAGCCAAATCTTTAGGAGATTTTAAAACAGAAGGCCCAGATACAGACAAACTCCTTCTCCTAGTGGTGTCTGTGAACAACCCAGGCCAGAGGGAAGCAGGTGACAGAAAGACGATATGGGGGAAGATAGAGAGGCGGACTTCATTCGGCCTTTTCAGATATGAAGTTGGATGGCTTTATACCAGCATGAAAACTCCTCTCTCTCTCTCTCTCTCTCTCTCTCTCTCTCTCTCTCTCATGAAATATTTTTTATTAAGAATCATGATATTATGTAGGCGTTAATTAAAGATGTTGCCAAATTTGAAACATGACAGTCTCATGCATGAGGCCGAGCCTTCACTATAGGCCTAATGCTGAAATGTGTCCCTTTATGTTAAAATCTATTTGTTGATTCTGTTACCTAATGATATATAAGTTTTTTTTAATGAAAGAAAAAATATAATGGGAAAACCAATTATTTACTCAAAAGATTCAAAATCAATTATTAAATAGAAATGTTCTCAATTGAACCGAAATGCTGTTGGATATAAGTATCGGGAATAGCAATGATCACATCAATTATTTGATTATTCTGTCAATATTTTCATTCACGTAAAACTCTCTCTCTCTCTCTCTCTCTCTCTCTCTCTCTCTCTCTCTCTCGGAGTTTTATGCTCAAATGAATAGAATTTTGAGGGAAATTTTCTGGGAAACACTCATTCAAATAAGGCGTTTCGTTGTGATTAGATTTTCTCATTTTATTTCGTTACTGAAACATGTGAGTGAGGATCTCCTATTTCATTATAGATATTTTTGATTTAGAACAGAGGCCCATGGGGGAAGCTACCTTATGTCCGTATGTAGACCAATTATAGTGGAAATTAATTAGATGGACTTTGGTCTAGTGTGTACGATTAAACCTGAACTTTTATTTGTTAGTAAAGTCTCTCTCTCTCTCTCTCTCTCTCTCTCTCTCTCTCTCTCTCTCTTTTGCATGTACATGTTCTAAACTAACTATCCTCGTCAAGGGATAGAGAATAAATATCTAGCCTCACCTCCTGACTCGTGCACACTCACAGAGGCCTAATTACTACCTAGCCTTCTGGCTCCTGTCCCTTACACGTCACAACTTTGGGAATGTCACGATTAAAAACGCTTCAGGAAAGACAAATTATATTGAAAAGTTCATAGATTTCTGAGCATGTAAGATGACTCCTCATTAACAACTGCCTCGCCATCTGCCAGACTGGGCTTCGAGACCCGCTCAACCTTTATAGTTTCTTGTGGTGTCTGCAACCCCACCATCCTTCCGAGCTAAGGATGGGGTGTTTGAGGGAACCTATAGGTCTACCTGTTGAATCATCATTAACCATCCCCTGGCCTTCCCTGGTCCTAGCTTAGGTGGAGAAGGGACTTGGGCGCTGATCATATGTGTATATGGTCAGCAATGTCACTGTCCCTTGCTTGTGCCATTCATGAGCGACCTTTAAACACCGAGAGGAAAATAAGGCTTTTATGATCCTGACATCGTATTAGGCAGCTAAAAATTAGTAAAAGACACCCAAGCTCTCAAAGAGAGCATAGGCCTACTCTCTCTCTCTCTCTCTCTCTCTCTCTCTCTCTCTCTCTCTCTCTCTCATAACCACAGTCCTTATACCCCTTTTGCCAAATGTAAATGTCAAATCCAGTATCAATATTAGTAAGGGAAATAATGTTGTCAGGAGGAAATTTGGCAACGGTGCTCATCCGTCACTCGAATTCTTCGATTTATGAAACGTCAATATTTCTATTTTGTTTATAATGTCATTTATTGCTTACTTTGTTATATTATGTATATCATTTCTCCTGTTTTTATAAAATGTAAATTTCCAAATATATGTTCCTAATTTATAGATCTATTAAGACCTAGAAAAGATCAAAAGATGCAACATTAGGAATCGACTGTGTTCAAGGTGTTAGCCTTGCACAAACACACGCACGCACACACATTTACAATAACAATTAGGTTACTCCTAGACAATCAGCAATAAAAATAATTATCTTCTCGTGTAATTATGCCAACATTATTCAAATAGAGGAAATTACATAGAAAACAATGACGTAGGCCTAGTTTTACGTATCAAATCCATGCAATTTCTCGTTATCGCGAGAAAGACGTATTTGGTGTTCGAATGTCTTTAATTCTAACTTCGACTCTGCATAAATAGTTATCATTGTGAAGGTTTTATGGTTTTAATAATAAAATAGCCATTATTCAAGTAAATTAACTTAGACGTAAACAAAAATAAAGCTCAAGTTACTTAAATAAAGTTATGATTTACAGATTTAAAACTAAATTTAAAACGAAGCCGACGTTAAATCAAATCGAACGATTGGACTCTGAGACAAGAACTCCTTTGACTCTCTCTCTCTCTCTCTCTCTCTCTTGAGAGAGAGAGAGAGAGAGAGAGAGAGAGAGAGAGCCTGAATTGTTGTTGCTACTGTTGTTGTGTTGGTGTTTGTTATTCACGATGTTGATAGTACTGTTGTTGTTCTATATTGTTGTTCTTGATGTATTTGCTGATTGTAGTTTAGGATGTTGTTGCTGCTGTTGTTGTTCTTTATGTTGTTGCTACTGTTGTTGTTGCTACAGTTGTTCTTCGTACTGTTTTTGTAATAGTGTGTGTTGTTCTTGATGTTGTTGTCCTGTGTCGTTGTTGTTCTTCGTGTTGTTGCTACTGTTGTTGTTTTTGTGTTTGTGTTCTTGGTGTTGTTGTTCTTGGTGTTGCTACTGTTGTTCTATTAGTATTTCTTGTTCTTGATGCTTTTATTCTGTGTTGTTGTTCATGGTGTTGTTTTTGGTATTTATTTTCTTGATGTTGTTGCTACTGTTGTTGTTCTGTGTTGTTGCTAGTGTTGTTGTTCTGTGTTGTAGTTCTTGGTGTTGTTGCTACTGTTGTAGTTCTTGGTGTTGTTGCTACTGTTGTTCTTTATGTTGTTGCTACTTTTGTAGTTCTTGGTGTTGTTGCTAGTGGTGTTGCTACTGTTGTTGTTCTTCATGTTGTTGCTACTGTTGTTGCTCTTAGAGTTGTTTCTCTTAATGTTGTTGCTACTGCTGTAGTTCTTGGTGTTGTTGCTCTTAATGTTGTTGTTTGCATAACTGTTGTTTTCTATGTTGTTCCTTCTATTGTTGTTTTTTCCTGGTGTTATTAAAACCTTCACTGTTGTTTTTCTTGATATCCTAGTTCCTTTTGTTTTAGTGTTATTTGCCTCGGGATGTTGTTTCTAATGTTGTTGTCCCTAATGATAATTTCCTTTGAATTATAAAACTAATGATAATGGAATTAAGATTAAGATTTCTCGTCTGGGATTCAAGGCAGTTGGATTCGAACGTTCAAAGGGTTTTGACTTCATCTTCATATATAATATTTATTCATTACAAATACAGCACAAATTAAGGCTTGTAATGCTTAAATAAAAGGATGGAGATCTTTTTATGAATTCAATCATAGCTTTACCGCAAATAATATGTGTGGAATTACTTATGTTAAATTGAAGTCAAAATCAAAGACATACGAACGCATATAGAAGAATATGGTTGCTACACTTGTGTCAAATCGTAATTCGAATGAATGCTCGAAGTGATTTGACATCGTCTTTATTTTTTAAATTTACATGAAACAATTATAAAGTTAAGTGAGTCTAGCCATTCTTAATGATAAGAATTAATGTATTTTTGTTGAATTTAAGCATATATGTACCGGGACAACTTGTATTATAAATACTTGTCCAAATGAAGTCAAACTTGAACACATACGAACGCAAATATTAAAGAAATTGTTGCAACAACGTGTCCCTCCCTCCCCCTCACCCCTTATTTTAAGGCTGATATCATCTAAAACGAAAGAACGAGATTTGTCAAATCATAATTTGAGTTCCCAAATGGAGTTTATTATGTTTTATTATAAACTAGATGATAAACTTTTAGGTCTTACGTAACTTTAATAATTAATTTCTTTGCTTAGATGTTTCTTATAGTGTCTGCAACCTCACCATCCTTGTGAGGTAAGGATATGGTGTCTGGTGGAGCCTGTAGGTTTACTGCTGACTCATCAGCAGCCATTGCCTGGTCTTCCCTGGGCCATTGATCATATCCCTAACCTCAGAGCTCCAACACATACCCACCCTGCCCATAACCACACACTACCCAATTGTAAATTAGCCCCACCCACTTTAACTCGACCCAAGCCCCCAGACCTGGCCCACCCTACCCCCCGCCCAACCTATCCTAGCCCCCAACCCTCATCCCTCCCCCAGCCCAACCCATTCCCATCCTAGCCTATCACCAACCCTCCCCCAGCCTAAGACAATCCCACCCTAGACCTCATCCCTCCCTGAGTCCAACCCAATCCCAACCCAACCCAACCCGTTCCCACCCTACCCTAACCCCCAACCCATTCCCACCCTACCTTCCCCCAGCCCAACCCACTCCCACCCTACCCCCAACCCCCAACCCATTCCCACCCTACCCTCCCCCCAGCCCAACCCACTCCCACCCTACCCTCCCCCAGCGTTGATCAAACCAATTTACAAAGGAAAAGGTGATGTAAACGAGCTAAATTCATATAGGCCCATTTCAAATTTATCCTACATGTCAAAGCTTATTGAAAAAGTCATAAGTGAGCAATTATGGGCGCATATTGATGAGTTAGAGGTATTGATGAGTTAGAGGTATTCTGTAGTTTCTACAGAAACTACCTTATGCTCAATAATGAATGATATGATAGGTCTTCTTGATGAGGGAAAGTGTGGAATTTTGATCATGTTAGATCTTAGTGCTGCTTTTGACACTGTTGTGCACGAGTACTTACTTGACGACTTAAAGTCTATTGGAGTGACTGAGGAAGCACTGGAATTTTTGCAAAGTTACTTAATGAATAGGAAGACTATTGTAGAAGTTTCTGGAAACCGATCCAGTCAGAGAATTCTTATGAAAGGTGTACCACAGGGTAGTGTTCTATGCCCTATCTTGTTCAACATATATACTATCGAGCTATCACACATCTTGAAAAAACAAAAAGTGGGCTTTAAACTATATGCAGTTCTACCTTTCAATTTCAACAACACAAGATACAAAGAAGAAAATTGATGAGATAATGACTGAAATAAAAACATGGATGCAGAGGAAAAAGCTCAAATTAAATGATGATAAAACAGAATGTATGTTTTTTGGCACAAAGGTGGCTTTGAAGAATTACCAATTATTTCAAAGTATAAAAATTGGTGATGCTGATGTTGGGATTGTGCCTGTTGTGAAAAATTTGGGTGTACTGATAGATTGTAATTTGTCAATGAGGGACCAAATAGTGAACACAGTGAAAGTGTGTAACTATCACCTGAGAAAACATAGCATTTATTAGAAAATATTTAACAGAGGGCAGTACAAAAATTTTAGTGATGAGTCACGCAATATCAAGGCTTGATTATTGCAATTCTTTGTACTATAAATTGCCCAATACACTACTAAGAAAGCTTCAAAATGTGCAAAACCGGGCGGCTAGACTGATAAAAGGCATTAAACTACGGGAGAGAATAACTCCTGCATTGATCGATCTACATTGGTTACCTGTTAAGACTAGAATTGAATTTAAAATTTGCTTGTTGACTCACAAAGCACTTACAAGTGATAAGCCTAAATATCTTCGGGATTGCTTGGTCCCCTACCCTGAAGCTACCAGCACTGCTGTAAGAGTTAGACATGCCGATGACCCACATAGACTATTCGAAATCAGTGT